>NC_092163.1:55351085-55426085 GCF_045791955.1 Oncorhynchus clarkii lewisi
GCACACATTGAACTGTGAATGGCTGGTCCTGTTATGTAGCGATCCCCATAGACATGAGAATGATGTGGGTCACTGCTGGTCACCTTTGTGTATTCTTACCGGTTGCCTTTCCTGTCCTCTCATGTGCTGAAACACTCTTGTTTGCTGGTATGTGTAATGTTGTCACTGCACCAGTCACCATGTTAAACACTGTTTTCTGGCAAGGAGTGTAAGGACCATCACACGCAGACAGACTCAAACACTATGTGGATACAGCCATGTGGACATAAGTTGCATTGTGAATGTAACAATGAGGTTCATTGGTGGATTCTATGTGCAGAGAAGGACTGTGTAATGAAGAGGTGTCCGGTTTCAGACCCAGAGGGCCATATGAGATGGCCATGCTTTTGTACCAGGCCAGCTCCAGCACCTGATTTAAACTGTTCTAGCTGTCTTTAATTTGTACCACAATCATTTAAATCAGGTGTATTACATGGCTGGAACAAAAACCTGCACAGGACTCTTTATGCCCACCTATTGGTGTAATGTATTTGTAACAGGTATGTGATGGATCTGAGTGGCTACTGTGTCAGTCCCAGACAAAGCTAGATGCCACCTCTGTCCCCTTTACTCTTTGCCCATCTCTCAATCTATACTGTGTCAATATGAATTGTGCATATTTATGCTTGGTTTTAAACACCTTGTTTTAGAGTATTGTTTGTGTACTACAGTGAGTACAGCACTGTGTAAAATAGGCTTACCTCAACTCTGATACAGTTCAGTCCAAATGCTGTATCCTAGTTGTGTCTGTCCACTTCCACACTGCTGTTATTGTGACCGTCTTAACATGCTGTTCCACCGTTATCGTTGTATCAACGTTTGATACACTGTCGTCTAAAACATGTTTTTAAAGCATTGTTTTAATAAACCTTGTGATGATTTGTAAATGTGTACTGGTTGTTTGATTCCAACCAATTTAACTTCATTCAGATGTCTCTAGATCTGAGCTTTATCTATACAGCTACACATATCAGTCACACTGTAAGCCAGGGTTGTCACACTCATTCCATGTCTGTGGTTTGTTCTTTCAATTCAGTCCTAAACAACGAGGTGAGGGGTGTTCTTTACTAATGAGTGGGATTCATTCATCAGGAGTGAACCTGCAAACTGCCCCCTGTGGAATGAGTTTGACACATGCTGCAAGCAGTGTATGTACAAGCAATCCATGCTTTACTTTAGTTTCCCTGGCACTGCTTCAGAGTGAAGGGTGAGAGGGGATGGGAGAGGTGACAGAGAGAGGGATGAGAGAGGTGACAGAGAGAGGGATGAGAGGAGATGGGAGAGGTGACAGAGAGAGGGATGAGAGGAGATGGGAGAGGTGACAGAGAGAGGGATGAGAGGAGATGGGAGAGGTGACAGAGAGAGGGGTGAGAGGAGATGGGAGAGGTGACAGAGAGAGGGATGAGAGGAGATGGGAGAGGTGACAGAGAGAGGGATGAGAGGAGATGGGAGAGATGACAGAGAGAGGGATGAGAGGAGATGGGAGAGGTGACAGAGAGAGGGATGAGAGAGGTGACAGAGAGAGGGATGAGAGAGGTGACAGAGAGAGGGATGAGAGAGGTGACAGAGAGAGGGATGAGAGGAGATGGGAGAGGTGACAGAGAGAGGGATGAGAGGAGATGGGAGAGGTGACAGAGAGAGGGATGAGAGGAGATGGGAGAGGTGACAGAGAGAGGGATGAGAGGAGATGGGAGAGGTGACAGAGAGAGGGATGAGAGGAGATGGGAGAGGTGACAGAGAGAGTGCTGAGAGGAGATGGGAGAGGTGACAGAGATGGTGACACTGAGCCTCTTTCTAAAATGTTTTATGAGATTGGAGAGCACATTGGGAGGGATCTATGACCATTCCTCCATACAGAATCTTTCCAAATTCTTAATATCCTTTGTCTGCACTTATTGACTGCCCTCTTCAATTAAAACCACAGGTTTTCAGTGGGGTTCAAGTCTGCAGACTGAGATGGCCATTGCAAAATGTAGATTTTTTGGTCACACCCTCAGCCCTGCTTTGAGTGCTTAGAAAACGTCATTCATTAAAATGATCTGGTCCATTGCATCTAGTAAGCCCCAGACAGTATCACCTACTAACCTAGTCTTCTGACTCGCATCACAGGACACATACACACACACACCAAAGCCAGAGAGAGAGAGTAACCTTCATAACAAACATGAGGCATTGAAATGGAGGGTAGAGGAGATGGGAGATTGCATCGGTCAGAAATCTTAACCTTTTACTGTACATTTCCACCTAACAACAACCAGCCATGACAGAGAACGTCAGGGCAGATCAGCAGCCAGAGATCACCTGAGGCCAAAAGAGTAATACAACCAAACCGACAAACACAAGTTTATGACCAAAATCAAATCTGCTTTTAGAGGAATAATACATACAAATAGCAGTGTGCAGAAATCTGACCTCAGTCTTTATGCTGTAATGCTTTTCCTTCATCACAGATACAAGCAGAGATGTCTTACTCAACTACTGTAGGCCTACTGAGAAGAGACACAGTCTCAGATACAAACAGAGATGTCTTACTCAACTACTGTAGGCCTACTGAGAAGAGACACAGTCTCAGATACAAACAGAGATGTCTTACTCAACTACTGTAGGCCTACTGAGAAGAGACACAGTCTCAGATACAAACAGATATGGATACTCAACCACTGTAGGCCTACTGAGAAGGGACACAGTCTCAGATACAAGCAGAGATGTCTTACTCAACTACTGTAGGCCTACTGAGAAGGGACACAGTATCAGATACAAGCAGAGATGTCTTACTCAACTACTGTAGGCCTACTGAGAAGAGACACAGTCTCAGATACAAGCAGAGATGTCTTACTCAACAACTGTAGGCCTACTGAGAAGGGACACAGTCTCAGATACAAACAGATATGGATACTCAACTACTGTAGGCCTACTGAGAAGGGACACAGTCTCAGATACAAACAGATATGGATACTCAACTACTGTAGGCCTACTGAGAAGAGACACAGTCTCAGATACAAGCAGAGATGTCTTACTCAACTACTGTAGGCCTACTGAGAAGAGACACAGTCTCAGATACAAGCAGAGATGTCTTACTCAACTACTGTAGGCCTACTGAGAAGGGACACAGTCTGAGATACAAACAGATATGGCTTACTCAACCACTGTAGGCCTACTGAGAAGAGACACAGTCTGAGATACAAACAGAGATGTCTTACTCAACCACTGTAGGCCTACTGAGAAGAGACACAGTCTCAGATACAAACAGAGATGTCTTACTCAACTACTGTAGGCCTACTGAGAAGGGACACACAGTCTCAGAAACAAGCAGATATGGCTTACTCGACTACTGTAGGCCTACTGAGAAGGGACACAGTCTCAGATACAAACAGACAGAAATCGATCAGTATTCTCTTTGATAGCACACTCTACCTTGTTGAAAAAGACAACCAAAGAGACTGGCCATTTTACTCACAGGCAGAAAACGAAACAGCAGTCTTCCACCTCTCTCAGACTCTATTCTTTGTCTCTCTCTCTCTCTGTTCACCCCCTGCCAGTGTCGATTATATAGAGAACAAGCTTGATACAGCACTGATGTGTCAAGTGAGAGGTGTCAAAGCCCATTAGCCCAACAATGGCAGGAGAGTCAAACAGTCTACCCCAACCAAATGGAGAGGCCTTAGAAGCTCCCTCCCGCAGTTCAGATGTAATTAAAATACAGTACCCTGTGTATGTAAAGAATGATAAGGCAAGAAAAGATTACAAAATGAAGCTCATTATGGAAAATCAAGAGACACTTTTTGCTGACTATTAGAAAAATGGGAACATCAGCAACCTTATCTTCCACACAAACCATCCCCTGGCATGGCATAGTGCTATATTAGCACACTACCATTTGTTAAGAGAGGGGGGGTTAACGAGGGGTGGAAACTCAGGATACTAGACAACGAGGACTCTGAGTCAGCTAATATAAACCTCTATAAGTCCGGAACAGTAATGGTACAGGGTAACCCCAAACAGTTTCAGCTGGACTTTCACCAAATTAAAGAATTAGCCCACCAGGAGAAGCTCTCCCTTGATAAAGATACCCCCACCCAGAGCGGGTCAGACAAGACCTCTTCATTATATAACCCCACAGACGAGCAACCCCCAGCGGACAGTCAACCTCCCAGCACAGATTACTACTCCCTCATTGAAATGAAGGATAAATTCACCCAGCTGGAGGTAAGGCAGGTGGAGCTGGAACAGCAGGTGATTACACTCCAGTCAGCACAGACCCAGACAACAGACCAGCACAACAACACCCCCTTAACCAGACCCGGAGTGCTGGAGGTGGAGAGAGACACAGCTGCACTCTGGACAGTGGTGAGACAACTTCAACAGGAGAAAGAGCAGGATCGGGAGAAGAACAGAGCACTAGAGGAGAGGATCAGACTGCTGGTGGAGGAGAGGTTGAGGGGGATGGAGGAGAGGGTGAGGGGGACGGAGGAGAGGTTGAGGGGGACGGTGTGTGACAGAGAACAACCCACTAGAGAGGTGGCCACCCTCACAGAGAAGCCAGCAGAACAGCCCACCTCAGCACCTGACAAAAGTCTCGACACCACAGCAGAACAGTCCACACCAAATGAAGAACCCCATGCCCAGCGGCTCTCACCCCCTCTGAGCACCCCCCCCCCCCCTGTCAGCCACCCTGATAGCCCTTCTGACAACCCCCCCCCACACCCACTGAGGACAAACACAAGACACAGATTGGACTACTTATGGACTCAAATGGGAAATATATAGAAGAAAAGAAAAAAAATTAAAACTCTGGTGTCCAAACACCCAGAGCGCCCTAGACCTTCTGTCTGAAGATCAACTAGGATCACCCAGCCACATAACAATACACACAGCCACAAACGACCTGAGAGCACAGCAGGAAAGGGTGGCCACAGCACTGAAGGGAGTGATTGAAAAACCTTCTTTTACTTTCCCCAACGCACAAGTGGTTATCTCCACCCTGCTACCAGGAAAAGACTTCCACCCTGCCACAATACAGCGGGTAAACGCAAGTATTTCCCGTGACTGTGCCTCAAAACCAAATGTTTTCCTGGCCCACCACTCCACCCTGGACTTGAACAGCCTCTATGACCAGGTCCACCTCTACAATGCAGCAGTGCCCACCTTTGCCCGAACTCTAAAGGACATCGCTCTCAAACGTATCCCCAACACTTCACACAGGAGCAACAGATCAATAGACACCCCACCCAGACCAGCGAGACACCCTCCCAGACTTGAAGGACCCCCCCTGGACCTACACATAAAGGGCCCACGCCAAGAGGACTTACATACAGACCACAGCACCCCCAGACACATCCACACCCCCACCCCAACCAATCAACACCCCCCCACATCAACCATGCCCACACCCCATTTAGGCCCCCTCAGATCAGACCTATGCCACTCCTGCCCACCCCATGCACCCCAACCCCGCAAAGAGGGCCTCAACATGGAAGCCACACATACACCCAGGTAGTGAGCGGGAAAACAGTCCCAACCCCCACTCTCACACTCGCCCAAGCCAATGGCATGTACCAGATGCTCAGCAGGCTCTGCTCACACTTACTGGCCTGAGGCCAAACCACGACCAACAACATTGGACACTCTGGAACAAAAAGCCTTCACTATATCATCCTGGAAGATCCAAGGCCTGAGGTCATCTGCCTTTGGCCTAAAGAGCAGAAACCCAGACTTCACCAAAGAAATCGGTAATACAGACATTGTCATCCTACAAGAAACCTGGTATAGAGGAGACAGACCCACTGGTTGCCCTCTAGGTTACAGAGAGCTGGTAGTCCCATCCACCGAACTACCAGGTGTGAAACAGGGAAGGGACTCAGGGGGTATGCTAATTTGGTATAGAGCAGACCTAACTCACTCCATTAAATTAATCAAAACAGGAACATTCTACATTTGGCTAGAAATTCAAAAGGAAATTATCCTAACAGAGAAAAATGTCCTCCTGTGTGCTACCTATATCCCCCCACTAGAATCCCCATATTTTAATGAAGACAGCTTCTCCATCCTGGAGGGGGAAATCAATCATTTCCAGGCCCAGGGACATGTACTAGTCTGTGGCGACCTAAATGCCAGAACCGGACAAGAACCTGACACCCTCAGCACACAGGGGGACAAACACCTGCCTGGAGGTGACAGCATTCCCTCCCACATATGCCCCCCTAGGCACAACTATGACAACATAACCAACAAAAACGGGTCACAACTCCTGCAGCTCTGTCGCACGCTGGGTATGTACATAGTCAATGCTAGGTTCGAGGGGACTCCTATGGTAGGTACACCTGTAGCTCATCTCTTGGCAGTAGAACTGTAGACTACTTTATCACTGACCTCAACCCAGAGTCTCTCAGAGCGTTCACAGTCAGCCCACTGACACCCCTATCAGACCACAGCAAAATCACAGTCTACTTAAACAGAGCAATACTCAATCATGAGGCATCAAAGCCAAAGGAACTGAGTAACATTAAGAAATGCTATAGATGGAAGGAATGCAGTTTGGAAACCTACCAAAAAACAATTAGGCAACAACAAATTCAATCCCTTTTAAGACAATTTCCTGGGTAAAACGTTGCACTGTAAGTGAAGGTGTAAACTTGTCAGTAGAAAATCTTAACAGTATATTTGACCTCTCAGCTTCCCTATCAAATCTAAAAATCTCAAATAGAAAACCAAAGAAAATGAACAACAATGAAAAATGGTTTAATGAAGAATGCAAAAATCTAAGAAAGAAATTGAGAAACCTGTCCAACCAAAAACATAGAGACCCGGAAAACCTGAGTCTACGCCTTCACTATGGTGAATCACTAAAACAATACACAAATACACTACGGAAAAAGAAGGAACAGCATGTCAGAAATCAGCTCAATGTAATTGAAGAATCCATAGACTCTAACCACTTCTGGGAAAATTGGAACACACCAAACAAACAACAACACGAATAATTATCTATTCAAAATGGAGATGTATGGGTAAACCACTTCTCCAATCTTTTTGGCTCTATAACAAAGAATGAAGAGCAAAAACATATACATGATCAAATACAGATCTTAGAATCAACTATTAAAGACTACCAGAACCCACTGGATTCTCCAATTACATTGAATGAGTTACAGGACAAAATAAAAACCCTCCAACCCAAAAAGGCCTGTGGTGTTGATGGTATCCTCAATGAAATGATCAAATATACAGACAACAAATTCCAATTGGCTATACTAAAACGCTTTAACATCATCCTTAGCTCTGGCATCTTCCCCAATATTTGGAACCAAGGACTGATCACCCCAATCCATAAAAGTGGAGACAAATTTGACCCCAATAACTACCGTGGAATATGTGTCAACTGTGACCTTGGGAAAATCCTCTGCATTATTATTAACAGCAGACTCGTACATTTCCTCAATGAAAACAATGTACTGAGCAAATGTCAAATTGGCTTTTTACCAAATTACCGTACAACAGACCATGTATTCACCCTGCACACCCTAATTGACAACCAAACAAACCAAACCAAAGGCAAAGTCTTCTCATGCTTTGTTGATTTCAAAAAAGCCTTTGACTCAATTTGGCATGAGGGTCTGCTATACAAACTGATGGAAAGTGGTGTTGGGGTTAAAATATACGACATTATAAAATCCATGTACACAAACAACAAGTGTGCTGTTAAAATTGGCAAAAAAACACACACATTTATTCACACAGGGTCGTGTGGTTAGACAGGGATGCAGCTTAAGCCCCACACTCTTCAACATATATATCAACAAATTGGCACGGGCACTAGAAAAGTCTGCAGCACCCGGCCTCACCCTACTAGAATCCGAAATCAAATGTCTGCTGTTTGCTGATGATCTGGTGCTTCTGTCACCAACCAAGGAGGGCCTACAGCAGCACCTAGATCTTATGCACAGATTGTGTCAGACCTGTGCCCTGACAGTAAATCTCAGTAAGACCAAAATAATGATGTTCCAAAAAAGGTCCAGTCACCAGGACCACAAATACAAATTCCATCTAGACACTGTTGCCCTAGAGCACACAAAAAACTATACATACCTTGGCCTAAACATAAGCGCCACAGGTAACTTCCACAAAGCTGTGAACGATCTGAGAGATAAGGCAAGAAGGGCATTCTATGCCATCAAAAGGAACATAAATTTCAACATACCAATTAGGATTTGGCTAAAAATACTTTAATCAGTCATAGAGCCCATTGCCCTTTATGGTTGTGAGGTCTGGGGTCCGCTCACCAACCAAGACTTCACAAAATGGGACAAAAACCAAATTGAGACTCTGCACGCAGAATTCTGCAAAAATATCCTCCGTGTACAACGTAGAACACCAAATAATGCATGCAGAGCAGAATTAGGCTGATACCCACTAATTATCAAAATCCAGAAAAGAGACGTTAAATTCTATAACCACCTAAAAGGAAGCAATTCCCAAACCTTCCATAACAAAGCCATCACCTACAGAGAGATGAACCTGGAGAAGAGTCCCCTAAGCAAGCTGGTTCTGGGGCTCTGTTCACAAACACACCTCACAGAGCCCCAGGACAGCAGCACAATTATACCCAACCAAATCATGAGAAAACAAAAAGATAATTACTTGACACATTGGAAAGAATTAACAAAAAAACAGAGCAAACTAGAATGCTATTTGGCCCTAAACAGAGAGTACACAGCGGCAGAATAACTGACCACTGTGACTGACCCAAAATTAAGGAAAGCTTTGACTATGTACAGACTCAGTGAGCATAGCCTTGCTATTGAGAAAGGCCGCCGTAGGCAGACATGGCTCTCAAGAGAAGACAGGCTATGTGCTCACTGCTCACAAAATGAGGTGGAAACTGAGCTGCACTTCCTGACCTCCTGCCCAATGTATGACCATATTAGAGAGACATATTTCCCTCAGATTACACAGATACACAAAGAATTCGAAAACAAATCCAATTTTGAAAAACTCCCATATCTACTGGGTGAAATTCCACAGTGTGCCATCACAGCAGCAAGATTTGTGACCTGTTGCCACGAGAAAAGGTCAACCAGTGAAGAACACACACCATTGTAAATACAACCCATATTTATGCTTATTTATTTTATCTTGTGTCCTTTAACCATTTGTACATTGTTAAAACACTGTATATATATATATATAATATGACATTTGTAATGTCTTTATTGTTTTTAAACTTCTGTAATGTGTAATGTTTACTGTTCATTTTTATTGTTTATTTCACTTTATAAATTCACTTTATATATTATCTACCTCACTTGCTTTGGCAATGTTAACACATGTTTCCCATTCCAATAAAGCCCTTGAATTGAACTGAATTGACAGAGAGACAGAGAGAGACAGAGAGACAGAGATACATAAATAGAGACAGAGAGAGAAACAGACAGAGAGACAGAGAGAGAGACGGAGCGAAAGAGAGAGACAGAGAGACAGAGACAGAGAGACAGAAACAGGGAGACAGAGAGACAGAAACAGAGAGACAGAAACAGGGAGACAGAGAGACAGAAACAGAGCGACAGAGAGACAGAAACAGAGAGACAGAAACAGAGAGACATAAACAGAGAGACAGAGAGACAGAAACAGAGAGACAGAGACAGAGAGACAAAGAGAGAGACAGAAACAGAGAGACAGAAACAGAGAGACAGAGAGACAGAAACAGAGAGACAGAAACAGACAGACAGAGAGACAGAAACAGAGAGACAGAAACAGAGAGACAGAGAGACAGAAACAGAGCGGCAGAGAGACAGAAACAGAGAGACAGAGAGACAGAAACAGAGAGACAGGAACAGAGAGACAGAGAGACAGAGAGACAGAAACAGAGAGACAGAAACAGAGAGACAGAAACAGAGAGACAGAAACAGAGAGACAGAAACAGAGAGACAGAGAGACAGAAACAGAGAGACAGAAACAGAGAAACAGAGAGACAGAGAGACAGATACAGATACAGAGAGACAGAAACAGAGAGACAGAAACAGAGACAGAGAAACCAAGACAGAGAGACAAAAACAGAGAGACAGAAACAGAGAGACAGAGAGATAGAAACAAAGAGACAGAAACAGAGAGACAGAGAAACAGAGAGACAGAGAGACAGAAACAGAGAGACAGAGAGACAAAGACAGAGAGACAGAAACAGAGAGACAGAAATAGAGAGACAGAGAGACAAAGAGAGAGACAGAAACAGAGACAGAAACAGAAAGACAGAAACAGAGAGACAGAAACAGAGAGACAGAAACAGAGAGACAGAAACAGAGAGACAGAAACAGAGAGACAGAAACAGAGAGACAGAGAGACAGAAACAGAGAGACAGAGAGACAGAGACAGAGAGACAGAAACAGAGAGACAGAAACAGAGAGACAGAGAGACAGAGAGACAAAAACAGAGAGACAGAAACAGAGATATAGAGAGACAGAGAGACAGAAACAGAGAGACAGAGAGACAAAGAGACAGACAGAGAGACAGAGAGACAGAAACAGAGAGACAGAAACAGAGAGACAGAGAGACAGAGAGACAGAATCAGAGAGACAGAAACAGAGCGACAGAAACAGAGACAGAGACACAGAGACACAGAAACAGAGAGACAGAAACAGAGAGACAGAGAGACAGAAACAGAGAGACAGAAACAGAGAGACAGAGAGACAGAAACAGAGAGACAGAAACAGAGCGACAGAGAGACAGAAAGAGAGATATAGAGAGACAGAGAGACAGAAACAGAGAGACAGAGAGACAATGAGACAGACAGAGAGACAGAAACAGAGAGACAGAAACAGAGAGACAGAGAGACAGAGAGACAGAATCAGAGAGACAGAAACAGAGCGACAGAGAGACAGAAACAGAGAGACAGAAAGAGAGACAGAGAGACAGAGACACAGAAACAGAGAGACAGAAACAGAGAGACAGAGAGACAGAAACAGAGAGACAGAAACAGAGAGACAGAGAGACAGAAACAGAGAGACAGAAACAGAGAGACAGAAACAGAAACAAAGAGACAGAGAGACAGAGAGACAGAGAGACAGAGAGACAGAGACAGAGAGACAGAAACAGAGAGACAGAAACAGAGAGACAGAGAGACAGAAACAGAGAGACATAAACAGAGCGACAGAGAGACAGAAACAGAGATATAGAGAGACAGAGAGACAGAAACAGAGAGACAGAAACAGAGAGACAGAGAGACAGAGAGACAGAAACAGAGAGACAGAAACAGAGAGACAGAGAGACAGAGAGACAGAAACAGAGAGACAGAAACAGAGAGACAGAAACAGAGAGACAGAAACAGAGAGACAGAGAGACAGAAACAGAGAGACAGAGAGACAGAGACAGAGAGACAGAAACAGACAGACAGAGAGAAAGAAACAGAGCGACAGAGAGACAGAAACAGAGAAACAGAGAGACAGAAACAGAGAGACAGAAACAGACAGACAGAGAGACAGAAACAGAGAGACAGAAACAGGGAGACAGAGAGAAAGAAACAGAGCGACAGAGAGACAGAAACAGAGAGACAGAGAGACAGAAACAGAGAGACAGAAACAGAGAGACAGAGAGACAGAGAGACAGAGAGACAGAGAGACAGAAACACAGAAACAGAGAGACAGAGAGAGTAAGACAGAGAGACAGAAACAGAGAGACAGAAACAGAGAGACAGAAACAGAGAGACAGAGAGACAAAGAGAGAGACAGAAACAGAGACAGAAACAGAGAGACAGAGAGACAGAAACAGAGAGACAGAAACAGAGAGACAGAGAGACAGAGAGACAGAAACAGAGAGACAGAAACAGAGAGACAGAGAGACAGAGAGACAGAAACAGAGAGACAGAAACAGAGAGACAGAGAGACAGAGACAGAGAGACAGAAACAGAGAGACAGAAACAGACAGACAGAGAGACAGAAACAGAGAGACAGAAACAGGGAGACAGAGAGACAGAAACAGAGAGACATAAACAGAGCGACAGAGAGACAGAAACAGAGATATAGAGAGACAGAGAGACAGAAACAGAGACAGAAACAGAGAGACAGAGAGACAGAGAGACAGAAACAGAGAGACAGAAACAGAGACAGAGAGACAGAGAGACAGAAACAGAGAGACAGAAACAGAGAGACAGAAACAGAGAGACAGAAACAGAGAGACAGAGAGACAGAAACAGAGAGACAGAGAGACAGAGACAGAGAGACAGAAACAGACAGACAGAGAGAAAGAAACAGAGCGACAGAGAGACAGAAACAGAGAAACAGAGAGACAGAAACAGAGAGACAGAAACAGACAGACAGAGAGACAGAAACAGAGAGACAGAAACAGGGAGACAGAGAGAAAGAAACAGAGCGACAGAGAGACAGAAACAGAGAGACAGAGAGACAGAAACAGAGAGACAGAAACAGAGAGACAGAGAGACAGAGAGACAGAGAGACAGAGAGACAGAAACACAGAAACAGAGAGACAGAGAGAGTAAGACAGAGAGACAGAAACAGAGAGACAGAAACAGAGAGACAGAAACATAGAGACAGAGAGACAAAGAGAGAGACAGAAACAGAGACAGAAACAGAGAGACAGAGAGACAGAAACAGAGAGACAGAAACAGAGAGACAGAGAGACAGAGAGACAGAAACAGAGAGACAGAAACAGAGAGACAGAGAGACAGAGAGACAGAAACAGAGAGACAGAAACAGAGAGACAGAGAGACAGAGACAGAGAGACAGAAACAGAGAGACAGAAACAGACAGACAGAGAGACAGAAACAGAGAGACAGAAACAGGGAGACAGAGAGAAAGAAACAGAGCGACAGAGAGACAGAAACAGAGAGACAGAGAGACAGAAACAGAGAGACAGAAACAGAGAGACAGAAACAGAGAGACAGAGAGACAGAGAGACAGAGAGACAGAGAGACAGAAACAGAGAGACAGAGAGAGTAAGACAGAGAGACAGAAACAGAGAGACAGAAACAGAGAGACAGAGAGACAGAAACAGAGACAGAAACAGAGAGACAGAGAGACAGAAACAGAGAGACAGAAACAGAGAGACAGAAACAGAGAGACAGAGAGACAGAAACAGAGAGACAGAGAGACAGAGAGACAAAAACAGAGAGACAGAAACAGAGCGACAGAGAGACAGAAACAGAGATATAGAGAGACAGAGAGACAGAAACAGAGAGACAGAAACAGAGAGACAGAAACAGAGAGACAGAAACAGAGAGACAGAGAGACAGAAACAGAGAGACAGAGAGACAGAGACAGAGAGACAGAAACAGACAGACAGAGAGAAAGAAACAGAGCGACAGAGAGACAGAAACAGAGAAACAGAGAGACAGAAACAGAGAGACAGAAACAGACAGACAGAGAGACAGAAACAGAGAGACAGAAACAGGGAGACAGAGAGAAAGAAACAGAGCGACAGAGAGACAGAAACAGAGAGACAGAGAGACAGAAACAGAGAGACAGAAACAGAGAGACAGAGAGACAGAGAGACAGAGAGACAGAGAGACAGAAACACAGAAACAGAGAGACAGAGAGAGTAAGACAGAGAGACAGAAACAGAGAGACAGAAACAGAGAGACAGAAACAGAGAGACAGAGAGACAAAGAGAGAGACAGAAACAGAGACAGAAACAGAGAGACAGAGAGACAGAAACAGAGAGACAGAAACAGAGAGACAGAGAGACAGAGAGACAGAAACAGAGAGACAGAAACAGAGAGACAGAGAGACAGAGAGACAGAAACAGAGAGACAGAAACAGAGAGACAGAGAGACAGAGACAGAGAGACAGAAACAGAGAGACAGAAACAGACAGACAGAGAGACAGAAACAGAGAGACAGAAACAGGGAGACAGAGAGACAGAAACAGAGAGACATAAACAGAGCGACAGAGAGACAGAAACAGAGATATAGAGAGACAGAGAGACAGAAACAGAGAGACAGAAACAGAGAGACAGAGAGACAGAGAGACAGAAACAGAGAGACAGAAACAGAGAGACAGAGAGACAGAGAGACAGAAACAGAGAGACAGAAACAGAGAGACAGAAACAGAGAGACAGAAACAGAGAGACAGAGAGACAGAAACAGAGAGACAGAGAGACAGAGACAGAGAGACAGAAACAGACAGACAGAGAGAAAGAAACATAGCGACAGAGAGACAGAAACAGAGAAACAGAGAGACAGAAACAGAGAGACAGAAACAGACAGACAGAGAGACAGAAACAGAGAGACAGAAACAGGGAGACAGAGAGAAAGAAACAGAGCGACAGAGAGACAGAAACAGAGAGACAGAGAGACAGAAACAGAGAGACAGAAACAGAGAGACAGAGAGACAGAGAGACAGAGAGACAGAGAGACAGAAACACAGAAACAGAGAGACAGAGAGAGTAAGACAGAGAGACAGAAACAGAGAGACAGAAACAGAGAGACAGAAACAGAGAGACAGAGAGACAAAGAGAGAGACAGAAACAGAGACAGAAACAGAGAGACAGAGAGACAGAAACAGAGAGACAGAAACAGAGAGACAGAGAGACAGAGAGACAGAAACAGAGAGACAGAAACAGAGAGACAGAGAGACAGAGAGACAGAAACAGAGAGACAGAAACAGAGAGACAGAGAGACAGAGACAGAGAGACAGAAACAGAGAGACAGAAACAGACAGACAGAGAGACAGAAACAGAGAGACAGAAACAGGGAGACAGAGAGAAAGAAACAGAGCGACAGAGAGACAGAAACAGAGAGACAGAGAGACAGAAACAGAGAGACAGAAACAGAGAGACAGAAACAGAGAGACAGAGAGACAGAGAGACAGAGAGACAGAGAGACAGAAACAGAGAGACAGAGAGAGTAAGACAGAGAGACAGAAACAGAGAGACAGAAACAGAGAGACAGAGAGACAGAAACAGAGACAGAAACAGAGAGACAGAGAGACAGAAACAGAGAGACAGAAACAGAGAGACAGAAACAGAGAGACAGAGAGACAGAAACAGAGAGACAGAGAGACAGAGAGACAAAAACAGAGAGACAGAAACAGAGCGACAGAGAGACAGAAACAGAGATATAGAGAGACAGAGAGACAGAAACAGAGAGACAGAAACAGAGAGACAGAAACAGAGAGACAGAGAGACAGAGAGACAGAGAGACAGAGAGACAGAAACAGAGAGACAGAGAGAGTAAGACAGAGAGACAGAAACAGAGAGACAGAAACAGAGAGACAGAGAGACAGAAACAGAGACAGAAACAGAGAGACAGAGAGACAGAAACAGAGAGACAGAAACAGAGAGACAGAAACAGAGAGACAGAGAGACAGAAACAGAGAAACAGAGCGACAGAGAGACAGAAACAGAGATATAGAGAGACAGAGAGACAGACAGACAGAAACAGACAGACAGAGAGACAGAAACAGAGAGACAGAAACAGAGAGACAGAAACAGAGAAACAGAAACAGACAGACAGAGAGACAGAAACAGAGCGATAGAGAGACAGAGACGCAGAAACAGAGAGACATAAACAGAGAGACAGAGAGACAGAGAGACAGAAACAGAGAGACAGAAACAGAGAGACAGAGAGACAGAGAGACAGAAACAGAGAGACAGAAACAGAGAGACAGAAACAGAGAGACAGAAACAGAGAGACAGAAACAGAGAGACAGAGAGACAGAAACAGAGATACAGAGAGACAGAGACAGAGAGACAGAAACAGAGAGACAGAAACAGACAGACAGAGAGACAGAAACAGAGAGACAGAAACAGAGAGACAGAAACAGGGAGACAGAGAGACAGAAACAGAGCGACAGAAACAGAGAGACAGAAACAGAGAGACAGAAACAGAGAGACAGAGAGACAGAGAGACAGAGAGACAGAGAGACAGAAACAGAGAGACAGAGAGAGTAAGACAGAGAGACAGAAACAGAGAGACAGAAACAGAGAGACAGAGGGACAAAGAGAGAGACAGAAACAGAGACAGAAACAGAGAGACAGAGAGACAGAAACAGAGAGACAGAAACAGAGAGACAGAAACAGAGAGACAGAGAGACAGAAACAGAGAGACAGAGAGACAGAGAGACAAAAACAGAGAGACAGAAACAGAGTGACAGAGAGACAGAAACAGAGATATAGAGAGACAGAGAGACAGAAACAGTGAGACAGAGAGACAGACAGACAGAAACAGACAGACAGAGAGACAGAAACAGAGAGACAGAAACAGAGCGACAGAGAGACAGAGACAGACAGAGACACAGAAACAGAGAGACAGAAACAGAGAGACAGAGAGACAGAGAGACAGAAACAGAGAGACAGAAAAAGAGAAACAGAAACAGAGAGACAGAGAGACAGAAACAGAGAGACAGAAACAGAGAGACAGAAACATAGAGACAGAGAGACAGAGAGACAGAGAGACAGAGACAGAGAGACAGAAACAGAGAGACAGAAACAGAGAGACAGAAACAGAGAGACAGAGAGACAGAAACAGACAGACAGAGAGACAGAAACAGAGAGACAGAAACAGAGAGACAGAGAGACAGAAACAGAGAGACAGAGAGACAGAAACAGAGAGACAGAGAGACAGAAACAGAGAAACAGAAACAGACTGACAGAGAGACAGAAACAGAGAGACAGAGAGACAGAAACAGAGAGACAGAGAGACAGAGAGACAAAAACAGAGAGACAGAAACAGAGTGACAGAGAGACAGAAACAGAGATATAGAGAGACAGAGAGACAGAAACAGTGAGACAGAGAGACAGACAGACAGAAACAGACAGACAGAGAGACAGAAACAGAGAGACAGAAACAGAGCGACAGAGAGACAGAAACAGAGAGACAGAGAGACAGAGAGACAGAGACACAGAAACAGAGAGACAGAAAAAGAGAAACAGAAACAGAGAGACAGAGAGACAGAAACAGAGAGACAGAAACAGAGAGACAGAAACATAGAGACAGAGAGACAGAGAGACAGAGAGACAGAGACAGAGAGACAGAAACAGAGAGACAGAAACAGAGAGACAGAAACAGAGAGACAGAGAGACAGAAACAGACAGACAGAGAGACAGAAACAGAGAGACAGAAACAGAGAGACAGAGAGACAGAAACAGAGAGACAGAGAGACAGAAACAGAGAGACAGAGAGACAGAAACAGAGAAACAGAAACAGACTGACAGAGAGACAGAAACAGAGAGACAGAGAGACAGAAACAGAGAGATAGAGAGACAGAGACATAGAAACAGAGAGACAGAGAGACAGAAACAGAGAGACAGAGAGACAGAAACAGAGAGACAGAGAGACAGAAACAGAGAAACAGAAACAGACTGACAGAGAGACAGAAACAGAGAGACAGAGAGACAGAAACAGAGAGACAGAGAGACAGAGAGACAAAAACAGAGAGACAGAAACAGAGTGACAGAGAGACAGAAACAGAGATATAGAGAGACAGAGAGACAGAAACAGTGAGACAGAGAGACAGACAGACAGAAACAGACAGACAGAGAGACAGAAACAGAGAGACAGAAACAGAGCGACAGAGAGACAGAAACAGAGAGACAGAGAGACAGAGAGACAGAGACACAGAAACAGAGAGACAGAAACAGAGAGACAGAGAGACAGAGAGACAGAGAGACAGAAACAGAGAGACAGAAAAAGAGAAACAGAAACAGAGAGACAGAGAGACAGAAACAGAGAGACAGAAACAGAGAGACAGAAACATAGAGACAGAGAGACAGAGAGACAGAGAGACAGAGACAGAGAGACAGAAACAGAGAGACAGAAACAGAGAGACAGAAACAGAGAGACAGAGAGACAGAAACAGACAGACAGAGAGACAGAAACAGAGAGACAGAGAGACAGAAACAGAGAGACAGAGAGACAGAAACAGAGAGACAGAGAGACAGAAACAGAGAAACAGAAACAGACTGACAGAGAGACAGAAACAGAGAGACAGAGAGACAGAAACAGAGAGATAGAGAGACAGAGACACAGAAACAGAGAGACAGAAACAGAAAGACAGAGAGACAGAGAGACAGAGAGACAGAAACAGAGAGACAGAAACAGAGAGACAGAGAGACAGAAACAGAGAGACAGAAACAGAGAGACAGAGAGACAGAGAGACAGAGAGACAGAAACAGAGAGACAGAGAGACAGAAACAGAGAGACAGAAACAGAGAGACAGAAACAGAGAGACAGAAACAGAGAGACAGAGAGACAGAGAGACAGAGAGACAGAAACAGAGAGTCAGAAACAGGGAGACAGAGAGACAGATACAGAGAGACAGAGACAGAGAGACAGAGATACAGAAATAGAGAGACAGAAACAGAGAGACAGAGAGACAGAAACAGAGAGACAGAAACAGAGAGACAGAGAGACAATTAGACCCCACCAAATCATGAGAAAAGAAAAAGGTAATTACTTGACACATTGGAAAGAATTAACAAAAAAACAGAGCAAACTAGAATGCTATTTGGCCCTACACAGAGAGTACACAGCGGCAGGAAAGCTTTGACTATATAATGTCTTTATTGTTTTGAAACTTCTGTATGTGTAATGTTTACTGTTAATTTGTATTGTTTATTTCACTTTATATATTCACTTTATATATTATCTACCTCACTTGCTTTGGCAATGTTAACACATGTTTCCCATGCCAATAAAGCCCTTGAATTGAATTGAATTGACAGAGAGACAGAGAGAGACAG
Source organism: Oncorhynchus clarkii lewisi (assembly GCF_045791955.1). NCBI lineage: Eukaryota > Metazoa > Chordata > Actinopteri > Salmoniformes > Salmonidae > Oncorhynchus > Oncorhynchus clarkii. The sequence continues at coordinate 55,369,809 of NC_092163.1, forward strand.
AGAGACAGAGATACATAAATAGAGACAGAGAGAGAAACAGACAGAGAGACAGAGAGAGAGATGGAGCGAAAGAGAGAGACAGACAGACAGAGACAGAGAGACAGAGAGACAGAAACAGAGAGACAGAAACAGAGAGACAAAGAGAGAGACAGAAACAAAGACAGAAACAGAGAGACAGAGAGACAGAAACAGAGAGACAGAAACAGAGAGACAGAAACAGAGAGACAGAGAGACAGAAACAGAGAGACAGAGAGACAGAGAGACAAAAACAGAGAGACAGAAACAGAGCGACAGAGAGACAGAAACAGAGATATAGAAAGACAGAGAGACAGAAACAGAGAGACAGAGAGACAGAGAGACAGACAGACAGAAACAGACAGACAGAGAGACAGAAACAGAGAGACAGAGAGACAGAAACAGAGAGTCAGAAACAGGGAGACAGAGAGACAGATACAGAGAGACAGAGACAGAGAGACAGAGATACAGAAACAGAGAGACAGAAACAGAGAGACAGAGAGACAATTAGACCCCACCAAATCATGAGAAAAGAAAAAGCTAATTACTTGACACATTGGAAAGAATTAACAAAAAAACAGAGCAAACTAGAATGCTATTTGGCCCTACACAGAGAGTACACAGCGGCAGAATACCTGACCACTGTGACTGACCTAAAATTAAGGAAAGCTTTGACTATATAATGTCTTTATTGTTTTGAAACTTCTGTATGTGTAATGTTTACTGTTAATTTGTATTGTTTATTTCACTTTATATATTCACTTTATATATTATCTACCTCACTTGCTTTGGCAATGTTAACACATGTTTCCCATGCCAATAAAGCCCTTGAATTGAATTGAATTGACAGAGAGACAGAGAGAGACAGAGAGACAGAGATACATAAATAGAGACAGAGAGAGAAACAGACAGAGAGACAGAGAGAGAGATGGAGCGAAAGAGAGAGACAGACAGACAGAGACAGAGAGACAGAGAGACAGAAACAGAGAGACAGAAACAGAGAGACAAAGAGAGAGACAGAAACAAAGACAGAAACAGAGAGACAGAAACAGAGAGACAGAAACAGAGAGACAGAGAGACAGAAACAGAGAGACAGAGAGACAGAGAGACAAAAACAGAGAGACATAAACAGAGCGACAGAGAGACAGAAACAGAGATATAGAGAGACAGAGAGACAGAAACAGAGAGACAGAGAGACAGAGAGACAGACAGACAGAAACAGACAGACAGAGAGACAGAAACAGAGAGACAGAGAGACAGAGACAGAGAGACAAAAACAGAGAGACAGAGATACATAAATAGAGACAGAGAGAGAAACAGACAGAGAGACAGAGAGAGAGAAGGAGCGAAAGAGAGAGACAGACAGACAGAGACAGAGAGACAGAGAGACATAAACAGAGAGACATAAACAGAGAGACATAAACAGAGAGACAGAGAGACAGAAACAGAGAGACAGAGACAGAGAGACAGAAACAGAGAGACAGAAACAGAGAGACAGAAACAGAGAGACAGAGAGACAGAAACAGAGAGACAGAGAGACAGAGAGACAGAAACAGAGAGACAGAAACAGAGAGACAGAAACAGAGAGACAGAGAGACAGAAACAGAGAGACAGAAACAGAGAGACAGAGAGACAATTAGACCCCACCAAATCATGAGAAAAGAAAAAGCTAATTACTTGACACATTGGAAAGAATTAACAAAAAAACAGAGCAAACTAGAATGCTATTTGGCCCTACACAGAGAGTACACAGCGGCAGAATACCTGACCACTGTGACTGACCTAAAATTAAGGAAAGCTTTGACTATATAATGTCTTTATTGTTTTGAAACTTCTGTATGTGTAATGTTTACTGTTAATTTGTATTGTTTATTTCACTTTATATATTCACTTTATATATTATCTACCTCACTTGCTTTGGCAATGTTAACACATGTTTCCCATGCCAATAAAGCCCTTGAATTGAATTGAATTGACAGAGAGACAGAGAGAGACAGAGAGACTGAGATGCATAAATAGAGACAGAGAGAGAAACAGACAGAGAGACAGAGAGAGAGATGGAGCGAAAGAGAGAGACAGACAGACAGAGACAGAGAGACAGAGAGACAGAAACAGAGAGACAGAAACAGAGAGACAAAGAGAGAGACAGAAACAAAGACAGAAACAGAGAGACAGAGAGACAGAAACAGAGAGACAGAAACAGAGAGACAGAGAGACAGAAACAGAGAGACAGAGAGACAGAGAGACAAAAACAGAGAGACAGAAACAGAGCGACAGAGAGACAGAAACAGAGATATAGAGAGACAGAGAGACAGAAACAGAGAGACAGAGAGAGAGAGACAGACAGACAGAAACAGACAGACAGAGAGACAGAAACAGAGAGACAGAGAGACAGAGACAGAGAGACAAAAACAGAGAGACAGAGAGACAGAGATACATAAATAGAGACAGAGAGAGAAACAGACAGAGAGACAGAGAGAGAGAAGGAGCAAAAGAGAGAGACAGACAGACAGAGACAGAGAGACAGAGAGACATAAACAGAGAGACATAAACAGAGAGACATAAACAGAGAGACAGAGAGACAGAAACAGAGAGACAGAGACAGAGAGACAGAAACAGAGAGACAGAAACAGAGAGACAGAAACAGAGAGACAGAGAGACAGAAACAGAGAGACAGAGAGACAGAGAGACAGAAACAGAGAGACAGAAACAGAGAGACAGAAACAGAGAGACAGAGAGACAGAAACAGAGAGACAGAAACAGAGAGACAGAAACAGAGAGACAGAGAGACAGAAACAGAGAGAAAGAAACAGAGAGACAGAGAGACAGAAACAGAGAGACAGAGAGACAGAGACAGAGAGACAAAAACAGAGAGACAGAGAGACAGAGAGACAGAAACAGAGAGACAGAGAGACAGAGAGACAGAGACAGAAACAGAGAGACAGAGAGACAGAAACAGAGAGACAGAATCAGAGAGACAGAAACAGAGAGACAGAGAGACAGAAACAGAGAGACAGAGAGACAGAGAGACAAAAACAGAGAGACAGAAACAGAGCGACAGAGAGACAGAAACAGAGATATAGAGAGACAGAGAGACAGAAACAGAGAGACAGAAACAGAGAGACAGAAACAGAGAGACAGAAACAGAGAGACAGAGAGACAGAAACAGAGAGACAGAGAGACAGAAACAGAGAGACAGAAACAGAGAGACAGAGAGACAGAGAGACAGAAACAGAGAGACAGAAACAGAGAGACAGAAACAGAGAGACAGAAACAGAGAGACAGAAACAGAGAGACAGAGAGACAGAGACAGAGAGACAGAAACAGAGAGACAGAAACAGAGAGACAGAAACAGACAGACAGAGAGACAGAAACAGAGAGACAGAAACAGACAGACAGAGAGACAGAAACAGAGCGACAGAGAGACAGAAACAGAGAGACAGAAACAGAGAGACAGAAACAAAGAGACAGAAACAGAGAGACAGAAACAGACAGACAGAGAGACAGAAACAGAGAGACAGAAACAGGGAGACAGAGAGACAGAAACAGAGCGAAGGAGAGACAGAAACAGAGAGACAGAGAGACAGAAACACAGAAACAGAGAGACAGAGAGACAGAAACAGAGAGACAGAGAGACAGAAACAGAGAGACAGAGAGACAGAAACAGAGAGACAGAGAGAAAGAGAGACAGAAACAGAGAGACAGAAACAGACAGACAGAGAGACAGAAACAGAGAGACAGAGAGACAGAAACAGAGAGATAGAGAGACAGAGACACAGAAACAGAGAGACAGAAACAGAGAGACAGAAACAGAGAGACAGAAACAGAGAGACAGAGAGACAGAGAGACAGAGATACAGAAATAGAGAGACAGAAACAGAGAGACAGAGAGACAGAAACAGAGAGACAGAGAGACAATTAGACCCCACCAAATCATGAGAAAAGAAAAAGCTAATTACTTGACACATTGGAAAGAATTAACAAAAAAACAGAGCAAACTAGAATGCTATTTGGCCCTACACAGAGAGTACACAGCGGCAGAATACCTGACCACTGTGACTGACCTAAAATTAAGGAAAGCTTTGACTATATAATGTCTTTATTGTTTTGAAACTTCTGTATGTGTAATGTTTACTGTTAATTTGTATTGTTTATTTCACTTTATATATTCACTTTATATATTATCTACCTCACTTGCTTTGGCAATGTTAACACATGTTTCCCATGCCAATAAAGCCCTTGAATTGAATTGAATTGACAGAGAGACAGAGAGAGACAGAGAGACAGAGAGAGAAACAGACAGAGAGACAGAGAGAGAGATGGAGCGAAAGAGAGAGACAGACAGAGACAGAGAGACAGAGAGACAGAAACAGAGAGACAGAAACAGAGAGACAAAGAGAGAGACAGAAACAAAGACAGAAACAGAGAGACAGAAACAGAGAGACAGAAACAGAGAGACAGAGAGACAGAAACAGAGAGACAGAGAGACAGAGAGACAAAAACAGAGAGACAGAAACAGAGCGACAGAGAGACAGAAACAGAGATATAGAGAGACAGAGAGACAGAAACAGAGACACAGAGAGAGAGAGAGACAGAGAGACAAAAACAGAGAGACAGAGAGACAGAGATACATAAATAGAGACAGAGAGAGAAACAGACAGAGAGACAGAGAGAGAGATTGAGCGAAAGAGAGAGACAGACAGACAGAGACAGAGAGACAGAGAGACATAAACAGAGAGACATAAAGAGAGAGACATAAACAGAGAGACAGAAAGACAGAAACAGAGAGACAGACAGAGAGACAGAAACAGAGAGAAAGAAACAGATAGACAGAAACAGAGAGACAGAGAGACAGAAACAGAGAGACAGAGAGACAGAGAGACAGAAACAGAGAGACAGAAACAGAGAGACAGTAACAGAGAGACAGAGAGACAAAGACAGAGAGACAGAAACAGAGAGACAGAGAGACAGAAACAGAGACAGAAACAGAGAGACAGACACAGAAAGACAGAGAGACAGAAACAGAGAGACAGAAACAGAGAGACAGAGAGACAGAAACAGAGAGACAGAGAGAGACAGAGAGACAGAGATGCATAAATAGAGACAGAGAGAGAAACAGACAGAGAGACAGAGAGAGAGATGGAGCGAAAGAGAGAGACAGACAGACAGAGACAGAGAGACAGAGAGACAGAAACAGAGAGACAGAAACAGAGAGACAAAGAGAGAGACAGAAACAAAGACAGAAACAGAGAGACAGAGAGACAGAAACAGAGAGACAGAAACAGAGAGACAGAAACAGAGAGACAGAGAGACAGAAACAGAGAGACAGAGAGACAGAGAGACAAAAACAGAGAGACAGAAACAGAGCGACAGAGAGACAGAAACAGAGATATAGAGAGACAGAGAGACAGAAACAGAGAGACAGAGAGACAGAGAGACAGACAGACAGAAACAGACAGACAGAGAGACAGAAACAGAGAGACAGAGAGACAGAGACAGAGAGACAAAAACAGAGAGACAGAGAGACAGAGATACATAAATAGAGACAGAGAGAGAAACAGACAGAGAGACAGAGAGAGAGAAGGAGCGAAAGAGAGAGACAGACAGACAGAGACAGAGAGACAGAGAGACATAAACAGAGAGACATAAACAGAGAGACATAAACAGAGAGACAGAGAGACAGAAACAGAGAGACAGAGACAGAGAGACAGAAACAGAGAGACAGAAACAGAGAGACAGAAACAGAGAGACAGAGAGACAGAAACAGAGAGACAGAGAGACAGAGAGACAGAAACAGAGAGACAGAAACAGAGAGACAGAAACAGAGAGACAGAGAGACAGAAACAGAGAGACAGAAACAGAGAGACAGAAACAGAGAGACAGAGAGACAGAAACAGAGAGAAAGAAACAGAGAGACAGAGAGACAGAAACAGAGAGACAGAGAGACAGAGACAGAGAGACAAAAACAGAGAGACAGAGAGACAGAGAGACAGAAACAGAGAGACAGAAACAGAGAGACAGAGAGACAGAGAGACAGAGACAGAAACAGAGAGACAGAGAGACAGAAACAGAGAGACAGAAACAGAGAGACAGAAACAGAGAGACAGAGAGACAGAAACAGAGAGACAGAGAGACAGAGAGACAAAAACAGAGAGACAGAAACAGAGCGACAGAGAGACAGAAACAGAGATATAGAGAGACAGAGAGACAGAAACAGAGAGACAGAAACAGAGAGACAGAAACAGAGAGACAGAAACAGAGAGACAGAGAGACAGAAACAGAGAGACAGAGAGACAGAAACAGAGAGACAGAGAGACAGAAACAGAGAGACAGAGAGACAGAAACAGAGAGATAGAGAGACAGAGACACAGAAACAGAGAGACAGAAACAGAGAGACAGAAACAGAGAGACAGAAACAGAGAGACAGAGAAACAGAGAGACAGAGATACAGAAATAGAGAGACAGAAACAGAGAGACAGAGAGACAGAAACAGAGAGACAGAGAGACAATTAGACCCCACCAAATCATGAGAAAAGAAAAAGCTAATTACTTGACACATTGGAAAGAATTAACAAAAAAACAGAGCAAACTAGAATGCTATTTGGCCCTACACAGAGAGTACACAGCGGCAGAATACCTGACCACTGTGACTGACCTAAAATTAAGGAAAGCTTTGACTATATAATGTCTTTATTGTTTTGAAACTTCTGTATGTGTAATGTTTACTGTTAATTTGTATTGTTTATTTCACTTTATATATTCACTTTATATATTATCTACCTCACTTGCTTTGGCAATGTTAACACATGTTTCCCATGCCAATAAAGCCCTTGAATTGAATTGAATTGACAGAGAGACAGAGAGAGACAGAGAGACAGAGAGAGAAACAGACAGAGAGACAGAGAGAGAGATGGAGCGAAAGAGAGAGACAGACAGAGACAGAGAGACAGAGAGACAGAAACAGAGAGACAGAAACAGAGAGACAAAGAGAGAGACAGAAACAAAGACAGAAACAGAGAGACAGAAACAGAGAGACAGAAACAGAGAGACAGAGAGACAGAAACAGAGAGACAGAGAGACAGAGAGACAAAAACAGAGAGACAGAAACAGAGCGACAGAGAGACAGAAACAGAGATATAGAGAGACAGAGAGACAGAAACAGAGACACAGAGAGAGAGAGAGACAGAGAGACAAAAACAGAGAGACAGAGAGACAGAGATACATAAATAGAGACAGAGAGAGAAACAGACAGAGAGACAGAGAGAGAGATTGAGCGAAAGAGAGAGACAGACAGACAGAGACAGAGAGACAGAGAGACATAAACAGAGAGACATAAACAGAGAGACATAAACAGAGAGACAGAGAGACAGAAACAGAGAGACAGACAGAGAGACAGAAACAGAGAGAAAGAAACAGATAGACAGAAACAGAGAGACAGAGAGACAGAAGCAGAGAGACAGAGAGACAGAGAGACAGAAACAGAGAGACAGAAACAGAGAGACAGAAACAGAGAGACAGAGAGACAAAGACAGAGAGACAGAAACAGAGAGACAGAGAGACAGAAACAGAGAGACAGAAACAGAGAGACAGAAACAGAAAGACAGAGAGACAGAAACAGAGAGACAGAAACAGAGAGACAGAGAGACAGAAACAGAGAGACAGAGAGACAGAGACAGAGAGACAAAAACAGAGAAACAGAGAGACAGAAACAGAGAGACAGAAACAGAGAGACAGAGAGACAGAGACAGAAACAGAGAGACAGAGAGACAGAAACAGAGAGACAGAAACAGAGAGACAGAAACAGAGAGACAGAGAGACAGAAACAGAGAGACAGAGAGACAGAGAGACAAAAACAGAGAGACAGAAACAGAGCGACAGAGAGACAGAAACAGAGATATAGAGAGACAGAGAGACAGAATCAGAGAGACAGAGAGACAGAGAGACAGACAGACAGAAACAGACAGACAGAGAGACAGAAACAGAGAGACAGAAACAGAGAGACAGAAACAGAGAAACAGAAACAGACAGACAGAGAGACAGAAACAGAGAGACAGAGAGACAGAAACAGAGCGATAGAGAGACAGAGACACAGAAACAGAGAGACAGAAAGAGAGAGACAGAGAGACAGAGAGACAGAAACAGAGAGACAGAAACAGAGCGACAGAAACAGAGAGACATAGACACAGAGACTCAGAAACAGATAGACAGAAACAGAGAGACAGAGAGACAGAAACAGAGAGACAGAAACAGAGAGACAGAGAGACAGAAACAGAGAGACAGAAACAGAGCGACAGAGAGACAGAAAGAGAGATATAGAGAGACAGAGAGACAGAAACAGAGAGACAGAGAGACAAAGAGACAGACAGAGAGACAGAGAGACAGAATCAGAGAGACAGAAACAGAGCGACAGAGAGACAGAAACAGAGAGACAGAAACAGAGAGACAGAGAGACAGAAACAGAGAGACAGAAACAGAGAGACAGAAACAGAGAGACAGAGAGACAGAGAGACAGAGAGACAGAGACAGAGAGACAGAAACAGAGAGACAGAAACAGAGAGACAGAGAGACAGAAACAGACAGACAGAGAGACAGAAACAGAGAGACAGAAACAGAGAGACAGAGAGACAGAGAGACAAAAACAGAGAGACAGAAACAGAGCGACAGAGAGACAGAAACAGAGATGTAGAGAGACAGAGAGACAGAAACAGAGAGACAGAAACAGAGACAGAGAGACAGAGAGACAGAAACAGAGAGACAGAAACAGAGAGACAGAGAGACAGAGAGACAGAAACAGAGAGACAGAAACAGAGAGACAGAAACAGAGAGACAGAAACAGAGAGACAGAAACAGAGAGACAGAGAGACAGAGACAGAGAGACAGAAACAGAGAGACAGAAACAGACAGACAGAAACAGACAGACAGAGAGACAGAAACAGAGAGACAGAAACAGGGAGACAGAGAGACAGAAACAGAGCGACAGAGAGACAGAAACAGAGAGACAGAGAGACAGAAACAGAGAGACAGAGAGACAGAAACAGAGAGACAGAGAGACAGAGAGACAGAAACAGAGAGACAGAAACAGAGAGACAGAAACAGAGAGACAGAGAGACAGAAACAGAGAGACAGAAACAGAGAGACAGAAACAGAGAGACAGAGAGACAGAAACAGAGAGAAAGAAACAGAGAGACAGAGAGACAGAAACAGAGAGACAGAGAGACAGAGACAGAGAGACAAAAACAGAGAGACAGAGAGACAGAGAGACAGAAACAGAGAGACAGAAACAGAGAGACAGAGAGACAGAGAGACAGAGACAGAAACAGAGAGACAGAGAGACAGAAACAGAGAGACAGAAACAGAGAGACAGAAACAGAGAGACAGAGAGACAGAAACAGAGAGACAGAGAGACAGAGAGACAAAAACAGAGAGACAGAAACAGAGCGACAGAGAGACAGAAACAGAGATATAGAGAGACAGAGAGACAGAAACAGAGAGACAGAAACAGAGAGACAGAAACAGAGAGACAGAAACAGAGAGACAGAGAGACAGAAACAGAGAGACAGAGAGACAGAAACAGAGAGACAGAAACAGAGAGACAGAGAGACAGAGAGACAGAAACAGAGAGACAGAAACAGAGAGACAGAAACAGAGAGACAGAAACAGAGAGACAGAAACAGAGAGACAGAGAGACAGAGACAGAGAGACAGAAACAGAGAGACAGAAACAGAGAGACAGAAACAGACAGACAGAGAGACAGAAACAGAGAGACAGAAACAGGGAGACAGAGAGACAGAAACAGAGCGACAGAGAGACAGAAACAGAGAGACAGAGAGACAGAAACAAAGAGACAGAAACAGAGAGACAGAAACAGACAGACAGAGAGACAGAAACAGAGAGACAGAAACAGGGAGACAGAGAGACAGAAACAGAGCGAAGGAGAGACAGAAACAGAGAGACAGAGAGACAGAAACAGAGAGACAGAAACAGAGAGACAGAAACAGAGAGACAGAGAGACAGAAACAGAGAGACAGAGAGACAGAAACAGAGAGACAGAGAGACAGAGAGACAGAAACAGAGAGACAGAAACAGACAGACAGAGAGACAGAAACAGAGAGACAGAGAGACAGAAACAGAGAGATAGAAAGACAGAGACACAGAAACAGAGAGACAGAAACAGAGAGACAGAAACAGAGAGACAGAAACAGAGAGACAGAGAAACAGAGAGACAGAGATACAGAAATAGAGAGACAGAAACAGAGAGACAGAGAGACAGAAACAGAGAGACAGAGAGACAATTAGACCCCACCAAATCATGAGAAAAGAAAAAGCTAATTACTTGACACATTGGAAAGAATTAACAAAAAAACAGAGCAAACTAGAATGCTATTTGGCCCTACACAGAGAGTACACAGCGGCAGAATACCTGACCACTGTGACTGACCTAAAATTAAGGAAAGCTTTGACTATATAATGTCTTTATTGTTTTGAAACTTCTGTATGTGTAATGTTTACTGTTAATTTGTATTGTTTATTTCACTTTATATATTCACTTTATATATTATCTACCTCACTTGCTTTGGCAATGTTAACACATGTTTCCCATGCCAATAAAGCCCTTGAATTGAATTGAATTGACAGAGAGACAGAGAGAGACAGAGAGACAGAGAGAGAAACAGACAGAGAGACAGAGAGAGAGATGGAGCGAAAGAGAGAGACAGACAGAGACAGAGAGACAGAGAGACAGAAACAGAGAGACAGAAACAGAGAGACAAAGAGAGAGACAGAAACAAAGACAGAAACAGAGAGACAGAAACAGAGAGACAGAAACAGAGAGACAGAGAGACAGAAACAGAGAGACAGAGAGACAGAGAGACAAAAACAGAGAGACAGAAACAGAGCGACAGAGAGACAGAAACAGAGATATAGAGAGACAGAGAGACAGAAACAGAGACACAGAGAAAGAGAGAGACAGAGAGACAAAAACAGAGAGACAGAGAGAGAGATTGAGCGAAAGAGAGAGACAGACAGACAGAGACAGAGAGACAGAGAGACATAAACAGAGAGACATAAACAGAGAGACATAAACAGAGAGACAGAGAGACAGAAACAGAGAGACAGTCAGAGAGACAGAAACAGAGAGAAAGAAACAGAGAGACAGAAACAGAAAGACTGAGAGACAGAAACAGAGAGACAGAAACAGAGAGACAGAGAGATAGAAACAGAGAGACAGAGAGACAGAGACAGAGAGACAAAAACAGAGAAACAGAGAGACAGAAACAGAGAGACAGAAACAGAGAGACAGAAACAGAGAGACAGAGAGACAGAGACAGAAACAGAGAGACAGAGAGACAGAAACAGAGAGACAGAAACAGAGAGACAGAAACAGAGAGACAGAGAGACAGAAACAGAGAGACAGAGAGACAGAGAGACAAAAACAGAGAGACAGAAACAGAGCGACAGAGAGACAGAAACAGAGATATAGAGAGACAGAGAGACAGAATCAGAGAGACAGAGAGACAGAGAGACAGACAGACAGAAACAGACAGACAGAGAGACAGAAACAGAGAGACAGAAACAGAGAGACAGAAACAGAGAAACAGAAACAGACAGACAGAGAGACAGAAACAGAGAGACAGAGAGACAGAAACAGAGCGATAGAGAGACAGAGACACAGAAACAGAGAGACAGAAAGAGAGAGACAGAGAGACAGAGAGACAGAAACAGAGAGACAGAAACAGAGCGACAGAAACAGAGAGACATAGACACAGAGACTCAGAAACAGATAGACAGAAACAGAGAGACAGAGAGACAGAAACAGAGAGACAGAAACAGAGAGACAGAGAGACAGAAACAGCGAGGCCGAAACAGAGAGACAGAAACAGAGAGACAGAGAGACAGAAACAGAGAGACAGAGAGACAGAGAGACAAAAACAGAGAGACAGAAACAGAGTGACAGAGAGACAGAAACAGAGATATAGAGAGACAGAGAGACAGAAACAGTGAGACAGAGAGACAGACAGACAGACAGAAACAGACAGACAGAGAGACAGAAACAGAGAGACAGAAACAGAGCGACAGAGAGACAGAAACAGAGAGACAGAGAGACAGAGAGACAGAGACACAGAAACAGAGAGACAGAAACAGAGAGACAGAGAGACAGAGAGACAGAGAGACAGAAACAGAGAGACAGAAAAAGAGAAACAGAAACAGAGAGACAGAGAGACAGAAACAGAGAGACAGAAACAGAGAGACAGAAACATAGAGACAGAGAGACAGAGAGACAGAGAGACAGAGACAGAGAGACAGAAACAGAGAGACAGAAACAGAGAGACAGAAACAGAGAGACAGAGAGACAGAAACAGACAGACAGAGAGACAGAAACAGAGAGACAGAAACAGAGAGACAGAGAGACAGAAACAGAGAGACAGAGAGACAGAAACAGAGAGACAGAGAGACAGAAACAGAGAAACAGAAACAGACTGACAGAGAGACAGAAACAGAGAGACAGAGAGACAGAAACAGAGAGATAGAGAGACAGAGACACAGAAACAGAGAGACAGAAACAGAGAGACAGAGAGACAGAGAGACAGAGAGACAGAAACAGAGAGACAGAAACAGAGAGACAGAGAGACAGAAACAGAGAGACAGAAACAGAGAGACAGAGAGACAGAGAGACAGAAACAGAGAGACAGAGAGACAGAAACAGAGAGACAGAAACAGAGAGACAGAAACAGAGAGACAGAAACAGAGAGACAGAGAGACAGAGAGACAGAGAGACAGAAACAGAGAGTCAGAAACAGGGAGACAGAGAGACAGATACAGAGAGACAGAGACAGAGAGACAGAGATACAGAAATAGAGAGACAGAAACAGAGAGACAGAGAGACAGAAACAGAGAGACAGAAACAGAGAGACAGAGAGACAATTAGACCCCACCAAATCATGAGAAAAGAAAAAGCTAATTACTTGACACATTGGAAAGAATTAACAAAAAAACAGAGCAAACTAGAATGCTATTTGGCCCTACACAGAGAGTACACAGCGGCAGAATACCTGACCACTGTGACTGACCTGAAATTAAGGAAAGCTTTGACTATATAATGTCTTTATTGTTTTGAAACTTCTGTATGTGTAATGTTTACTGTTAATTTGTATTGTTTATTTCACTTTATATATTCACTTTATATATTATCTACCTCACTTGCTTTGGCAATGTTAACACATGTTTCCCATGCCAATAAAGCCCTTGAATTGAATTGAATTGACAGAGAGACAGAGAGAGACAGAGAGACAGAGAGAGAAACAGACAGAGAGACAGAGAGAGAGATGGAGCGAAAGAGAGAGACAGACAGAGACAGAGAGACAGAGAGACAGAAACAGAGAGACAGAAACAGAGAGACAAAGAGAGAGACAGAAACAAAGACAGAAACAGAGAGACAGAAACAGAGAGACAGAAACAGAGAGACAGAGAGACAGAAACAGAGAGACAGAGAGACAGAGAGACAAAAACAGTGAGACAGAAACAGAGCGACAGAGAGACAGAAACAGAGATATAGAGAGACAGAGAGACAGAAACAGAGACACAGAGAGAGAGAGAGACAGAGAGACAAAAACAGAGAGACAGAGAGACAGAGATACATAAATAGAGACAGAGAGAGAAACAGACAGAGAGACAGAGAGAGAGATTGAGCGAAAGAGAGAGACAGACAGACAGAGACAGAGAGACAGAGAGACATAAACAGAGAGACATAAACAGAGAGACATAAACAGAGAGACAGAAACAGAGAGACAGACAGAGAGACAGAAACAGAGAGAAAGAAACAGATAGACAGAAACAGAGAGACAGAGAGACAGAAACAGAGAGACAGAGAGACAGAGAGACAGAAACAGAGAGACAGAAACAGAGAGACAGAAACAGAGAGACAGAGAGACAAAGACAGAGAGACAGAAACAGAGAGACAGAGAGACAGAAACAGAGAGACAGAAACAGAGAGACAGAAACAGAAAGACAGAGAGACAGAAACAGAGAGACAGAAACAGAGAGACAGAGAGACAGAAACAGAGAGACAGAGAGACAGAGACAGAGAGACAAAAACAGAGAAACAGAGAGACAGAAACAGAGAGACAGAAACAGAGAGACAGAAACAGAGAGACAGAGAGACAGAGACAGAAACAGAGAGACAGAGAGACAGAAACAGAGAGACAGAAACAGAGAGACAGAAACAGAGAGACAGAGAGACAGAAACAGAGAGACAGAGAGACAGAGAGACAAAAACAGAGAGACAGAAACAGAGCGACAGAGAGACAGAAACAGAGATATAGAGAGACAGAGAGACAGAATCAGAGAGACAGAGAGACAGAGAGACAGACAGACAGAAACAGACAGACAGAGAGACAGAAACAGAGAGACAGAAACAGAGAAACAGAAACAGACAGACAGAGAGACAGAAACAGAGAGACAGAGAGACAGAAACAGAGCGATAGAGAGACAGAGACACAGAACCAGAGAGACAGAAAGAGAGAGACAGAGAGACAGAGAGACAGAAACAGAGAGACAGAAACAGAGCGACAGAAACAGAGAGACATAGACACAGAGACTCAGAAACAGATAGACAGAAACAGAGAGACAGAGAGACAGAAACAGAGAGACAGAAACAGAGAGACAGAGAGACAGAAACAGAGAGACAGAAACAGAGCGACAGAGAGACAGAAAGAGAGATATAGAGAGACAGAGAGACAGAAACAGAGAGACAGAGAGACAAAGAGACAGACAGAGAGACAGAGAGGCAGAAACAGAGAGACAGAAACAGAGACAGAGAGACAGAGAGACAGAATCAGAGAGACAGAAACAGAGCGACAGAGAGACAGAAACAGAGAGACAGAAACAGAGAGACAGAGAGACAGAAACAGAGAGACAGAAACAGAGAGACAGAAACAGAGAGACAGAGAGACAGAGAGACAGAGAGACAGAGACAGAGAGACAGAAACAGAGAGACAGAAACAGAGAGACAGAGAGACAGAAACAGACAGACAGAGAGACAGAAACAGAGAGACAGAAACAGAGAGACAGAGAGACAGAGAGACAAAAACAGAGAGACAGAAACAGAGCGACAGAGAGACAGAAACATAGATGTAGAGAGACAGAGAGACAGAAACAGAGAGTCAGAAACAGAGACAGAGAGACAGAAACAGAGAGACAGAAACAGAGAGACAGAGAGACAGAGAGACAGAAACAGAGAGACAGAAACAGAGAGACAGAAACAGAGAGACAGAAACAGAGAGACAGAAACAGAGAGACAGAGAGACAGAGACAGAGAGACAGAAACAGAGAGACAGAAACAGACAGACAGAAACAGACAGACAGAGAGACAGAAACAGAGAGACAGAAACAGGGAGACAGAGAGACAGAAACAGAGCGACAGAGAGACAGAAACAGAGAGACAGAAACAGAGAGACAGAAACAGAGAGACAGAGAGACAGAGAGACAGAGAGACAGAGAGACAGAAACAGAGAGACAGAGAGACAGAAACAGAGAGACAGAGAGACAGAGAGACAGAAACAGAGAGACAGAAACAGAGAGACAGAAACAGAGAGACAGAGAGACAAAGACAGAGAGACAGAAACAGAGAGACAGAGAGACAGAAACAGAGAGACAGAAACAGAGAGACAGAAACAGAGAGACAGAAACAGAGAGACAGAGAGACAGAAACAGAGAGACAGAGAAACAGAGAGACAGAAACAGAGAGACAGAAACAGAGAGACAGAAACAGAGAGACAGAGAGACAAAGACAGAGAGACAGAAACAGAGAGACAGAAACAGAGAGACAGAAACAGAGAGACAGAAACAGAGAGACAGAGAGACAGAGACAGAGAGACAAAAACAGAGAGACAGAGAGACAGAAACAGAGAGACAGAAACAGAGAGACAGAGAGACAGAGACAGAAACAGAGAGACAGAGAGACAGAAACAGAGAGACAGAAACAGAGAGACAGAGAGACAGAAACAGAGAGACAGAGAGACAGAGAGACAAAAACAGAGAGACAGAAACAGAGCGACAGAGAGACAGAAACAGAGATATAGAGAGACAGAGAGACAGAATCAGAGAGACAGAGAGACAGAGAGACAGACAGACAGAAACAGAGAGACAGAGAGACAGAAACAGAGAGACAGAAACAGAGAGACAGAAACAGAGAAACAGAAACAGACAGACAGAGAGACAGAAACAGAGAGACATAGACAGAAACAGAGCGATAGAGAGACAGAGACACAGAAACAGAGAGACAGAAACAGAGAGACAGAGAGACAGAGAGACAGAAACAGAGAGACAGAAACAGAGCGACAGAAACAGAGCTATATATACAGGAGCTCATTTTTCAGCAGCTGCTCAATTTGGAACTCCGGAACTCCTCTCTGTTTCTGTCTCTCTGTTTCTGTCTCTCTGTCTCTCTATTCAAATTCAAATTCAAGCTGCTTTATTGGCATGAAAAACATTGTGTCAATATTGCCAAAGCAACAATGTATACAATATACATTGTAACAAAATTATAAATGATAGCAAATAATAATATAAAATGGTAGTAAATAATAATACAAAATTAAATACAAAAATAATAACAATAAAATGGTAACAGTCTACAGTAAACATTAATAATTATAGTAATCACAATAATAGTAATAATAAGTAAGTTACTGTTTACTATGCAGATGTTATTATTCAGTGTCCCTCAGGCTATGGCAGGAAAATACATATTTGGCTGCAAGAGGAGCCATTGCTCCTTCGCCCATGAGTATTCTTAGTTTTTCCTCTGGGTTCAATTTGTAAAAATTTGGAATATATGTAGTCATTTCTGTGAATAATGAATCTCTTTGTGAGGAATATTTATCACAGTAAAGGAGAAAGTGCATCTCTGTCTCTACCTCCCCTGTCATGCAGTGACCACATACACGCTCCTCTTTGGGTAGCCATGTCTTTTTATGTCTGCCGGTTTCTATTGCCAATCGGTGGTCACTCAGCCTGTACTTGGTAAGGATCTGTCTCTGCTTCGTATCTCTGACAGAGTAGAGATAATCAGCCAATTCATATTCTCTGTTTAGGGTCAGATAGCAATTTAGTCGGCTTTGGGATTTTGTTTCGTTTTTCCAGTATTGTAAGTATGATTCCTTTGATTGGTTCATGATTTTGTTTATTGGAATTCTTTCTTTTGAAGCAGTGCTGGTGTCAGCTTGATTGGTGAGGTCCAACACCATCTGACTGAGAGGGCTCGTTTCTGGGCTCAGCTCTTGGGCTTGAAGTGCTTTAAATTGCAGACTCGAATTTGGACTTGAATTTAGATGTAGCCAAAATTTTAATGATCTTTTCTGTATTTTCATTATTACTGGAAAACGGCCCAATTCTGCCCTACATGCATTAGTTGGTGTATTTCTCTGGACTTGTAGAATTTTCCGACAGAATTCTGCATGTAGGGTTTCAATTGGATGTTTGTCCCACATTTTAAAATCCAGTTTATTGAGTGGCCCCCAAACCTCACTTCCATAAAGTGCTATTGGTAGGATTACACTGTCAAATATTTTAGTCCAAATTCTAATTGGGATGTTGATTTTGAATAATTTCATTTTTATTGCATACATTGCTCTGCGGGCTTTTTCTTTGAGTGCATTCACTGCCATATTAAAGTTTCCCGATGCAGATATGGTCAGACCAAGGTAGGTGTAATTTTTTGTGTGTTCAATTAAGGTGTTGTTCAGGGTGAATTTACATTTGTGTTTCTGACATCTGTTTTTTTTTTGGAAAATCATGATTTTAGTTTTTTGGAAATTTACTGCCAGGGCCCAATTATGGCAATATTGCTCCAGAATATTAATGTTTTGTTGAAGACCTTCTTTGGTTGGTGATAGAAGTACCAAGTCATCAGCATATAGCAGGTATTTCACCTCTGTGTCAAATAGTGTGAGTCCTGGGGCTGGAGATTGGTCCAACATGTCTGCTAATTCATTGATATAAATGTTGAAAAGATTTGGACTCAAATTGCAGCCTTGTCTCACACCTCGACATTGTGAAAAAAATTCTGTTCTTTGGTTTTTGATTTTTATTGCACACTTGTTTTCTGTGTACATACATTTTATTAAGTCATACACCTTACCACCAAGCCCACTTTGTAGAATTTTGTAGAATAGCCCTTCATGCCAAATCGAATCAAATGCTTTTTTAAAGTCAATAAAGCAAGCAAAGATTTTGCCCTCTTTTTTTTGGTGGACGTGTTTATTAATTAGTGTGTGTAAGGTGTATATATGGTCAGTAGTGCGATGGTTAGGGAGAAAGCCAATTTGACATTTACTTATTACATTTTTTTCTTGAAGAAAGGTTTGAATTCTTGAATTCAAAATGCTACAGAAAACCTTTCCCAAGTTACTGTTGACGCAAATTCCCCTGTAATTATTGGGGTCTGATTTGTCTCCACTTTTGTGGATAGGGGAGATGAGCCCCTGGTTCCAGACATCAGGGAAGCAGCCAGAAGTTAAAACCATGTTGAACAATTTAAGCACAGCATTTTGCAACTCAGGTGTGCTGTTTTTCAGCATTTCATTTCTGATGTTGTCTACACCCCAAGCCTTTTTTGATTTAATAGATTTTAGCTTTTCATTTAGTTCTTGTTGGGTTATTGGGTAATCTAATGGATTTTGGTTGTTCTTAATGACTGATTCAAGGATGTTCAATTTTTCTTTAATTTCTAATTGGTTCTGTTGTAAGTCTTTTTGTGGGATGTTTTTGTATAGATTATCAAAGTAAGTTTTCCAAATTCCTACATCTTGTATGGCTAATTCTTGTGGCTTTGATGTGCTTAAATTGTTCCACATGTCCCAGAACTGATTTTGGTCAATTGCGTTTTCAATTTCATCAAGTGTCTTGTTGGTATAATTCAATTTCTTGCATTTCAGTGTTTGTTTATACTGTTTCAGAGTTTCAAAGTATTCATATCGTAGCTCTGGGTTGTTTTGCTGCTTATGTTTTTTGTTTGACATTTGTCTTAGGTGTTTTCTAATTGTTTTACATTCATTATCAAACCATTTGTCAGAAACATTTAGATTTTTGCTTCTGATGTTGCATTGCTTTGGTTTTCTCAAATTTGCTTTCGATGCTGCTTTTTGGAATATGCAGTTGATGTTTTGGGTAGCTGAATTGACACCATCTTTATTGTTTTGGTACTGTGAGTTATTGAAAAACTGTATAGAGTTCATCATTTCATTTGAGTTCAATGTTTCAATGAATGCCTCTGCACTGTTTGGAGCCCATCTGAACGATTGGTTTATGTTGTAAAGTTTATTGGGCTGTTTTTTTGAATGAATATTGCCAGTTAATTTCTTCAGAAACACGTTGATCTGACTGTGATCTGACAATGGTGTCTGTGGTCTGACAGTGAATGCACTAATGGAGGAGGGGTCAATGTCAGTGATGGCATAATCGACTACACTTGTCCCAAGAGCTGAGCAGTAAGTAAACTGACCTAAAGAGTCCCCTCTGATTCTACCATTAAGCATGTACAGGCCTAAGGCTCGACAGAGATGTACTAACTCTTTTCCATTTTTGTTCAGTATTTGGTCTCGACTGTTTCTATTATTTATAATAGGGCTACTGTACAAGGAGGGGTGTCCAAATATGTGGTGGTTACCTCCCGCATCAGTGTAGTCAGGCTCAGAACCTGTTCTTGCATTGAAATCTCCACAAAGAAGCACTTTACCCTGCGCCTGAAATGTAATGATTTCTGTCTGGAGATTGTCAAAAAACTGATCATCATAATATGATGAATCTGAAGGAGGAGCATAAGCTGCACATATGTATACATCATTGTCACAATAGATTGTACCTTTGTTAAGTTTTAGCCAAATGTGAGTGGTACCTTTTTTCATTTAATTCAGTGCTAAGTCCTGCTTATGCCAAATGATGATTCCACCTGAGTCTCGGCCCCGTTTAACATTTTTATGTTTGATTGATGGTAGTAAACTTTCTCTATAGCCTGAGGGACACTGAGTATCTATGTCTCCACGACACCATGTTTCCAGTAGGATTATGATGTCCTGTCCCTTGATGTTTTTAATCAATTCTGGATTAGTTGTTTTATAACCAAAATGTGAAGAGTATAGGCCCTGGATATTCCAAGAGCTGATAGTTAATGATCTCATTTATAATAAGTGATATTCACTGGTTTGAGTAAAGTACATCGAAAAAAACAAAAAAAATAAAATACTATATATATATATATATATACATACATATATACACACATACACACATATATACATACACATACATATATATGTATATATATATATACATATACATACACATACACATACATACATATATATACATACACATACATATACACACATACATACATACATACACACACACACACACACACACACACACACACACACACACACACATACATACATACACACACACACATACATACATACATACATATATATATACATATATATACACATACACATATATATATATATATATATATATATATATATATATACACATATACATGCACATACACATATACACACATACATACATAGATACACACACACGCGCACACACACACACACACACACACACACCATTACATATAATAATTATTATAATACCGGTGTCAATACATTTAGGAATATTTGTAAACAAATGAATAAGAATGGAATAAGATTGCACTGTACTTATTTTATGTGCAATCTGCAACCCTGTGTGTTTGTGTGTGTGTGTGTGTGCGCGTGCGTGCCCGTGTGTGAATTAAAGGGACTGTCTAGCTCAGTAGTCTGCATATTAGTTGCAGTAGTTGGCGCACCTCTCCTATCTCTGATTGTTCTAGGGGTCTTCTGCCAGAGGTTACCTCAGCATATGTAGGCTGACGATCTAATTGATACATGGTGTGGACTGCATCATGTGGTCTACTTCCCTGAAGGGCAGTGTTCTGACCGACCCTGGAGTAGTGGTCAGAGCTGTGTTGTGATGGGCTGGGTCTAGTAGAGCTGTGTTGTGATGGGACAGGTCTAGTAGAGCTGTGTTGTGATGGGCCGGGTCTAGTAGAGCTGTGTTGTGATGGGCCGGGTCTAGTAGAGCTGTGTTGTGATGGGCCGGGTCTAGTAGAGCTGTGTTGTGATGGGCCGGGTCTAGTAGAGCTTTGTTGTGTCTCTCTGTTTCTGTCTCCCTGTTTCTGTCTCTCTGTTTCTGTCTCTCTGTCTCTCTGTTTCGGTCTCGCTGTTTCTGTCTCTCTGTCTCTCTGTTTTTGTCTCTCTGTTTCTGTCTCTCTGTCTTTGTCTCTCTGTCTCTCTGTCTCTCTCTGTCTCTCAATGATGTATACATATGTGCAGCTTATGCTCCTCCTTCAGATTCATCATATTATGATGATCAGTTTTTTGACAATCTCCAGACAGAAATCATTACATTTCAGGCGCAGGGTAAAGTGCTTCTTTGTGGAGATTTCAATGCAAGAACAGGTTCTGAGCCTGACTACACTGATGCGGGAGGTAACCACCACATATTTGGACACCCCTCCTTGTACAGTAGCCCTATTATAAATAATAGAAACAGTCGAGACCAAATACTGAACAAAAATGGAAAAGAGTTAGTACATCTCTGTCGAGCCTTAGGCCTGTACATGCTTAATGGTAGAATCAGAGGGGACTCTTTAGGTCAGTTTACTTACTGCTCAGCTCTTGGGACAAGTGTAGTCGATTATGCCATCACTGACATTGACCCCTCCTCCATTAGTGCATTCACTGTCAGACCACAGACACCATTGTCAGATCACAGTCAGATCAACGTGTTTCTGAAGAAATTAACTGGCAATATTCATTCAAAAAAACAGCCCAATAAACTTTACAACATAAACCAATCGTTCAGATGGGCTCCAAACAGTGCAGAGGCATTCATTGAAACATTGAACTCAAATGAAATGATGAACTCTATACAGTTTTTCAATAACTCACAGTACCAAAACAATAAAGATGGTGTCAATTCAGCTACCCAAAACATCAACTGCATATTCCAAAAAGCAGCATCGAAAGCAAATTTGAGAAAACCAAAGCAATGCAACATCAGAAGCAAAAATCTAAATGTTTCTGACAAATGGTTTGATAATGAATGTAAAACAATTAGAAAACACCTAAGACAAATGTCAAACAAAAAACATAAGCAGCAAAACAACCCAGAGCTACGATATGAATACTTTGAAACTCTGAAACAGTATAAACAAACACTGAAATGCAAGAAATTGAATTATACCAACAAGACACTTGATGAAATTGAAAACGCAATTGACCAAAATCAGTTCTGGGACATGTGGAACAATTTAAGCACATCAAAGCCACAAGAATTAGCCATACAAGATGTAGGAATTTGGAAAACTTACTTTGATAATCTATACAAAAACATCCCACAAAAAGACTTACAACAGAACCAATTAGAAATTAAAGAAAAATTGAACATCCTTGAATCAGTCATTAAGAACAACCAAAATCCATTAGATTACCCAATAACCCAACAAGAACTAAATGAAAAGCTAAAATCTATTAAATCAAAAAAGGCTTGGGGTGTAGACAACATCAGAAATGAAATGCTGAAAAACAGCACACCTGAGTTGCAAAATGCTGTGCTTAAATTGTTCAACATGGTTTTAACTTCTGGCTGCTTCCCTGATGTCTGGAACCAGGGGCTCATCTCCCCTATCCACAAAAGTGGAGACAAATCAGACCCCAATAATTACAGGGGAATTTGCGTCAACAGTAACTTGGGAAAGGTTTTCTGTAGCATTTTGAATTCAAGAATTCAAACCTTTCTTCAAGAAAAAAATGTAATAAGTAAATGTCAAATTGGCTTTCTCCCTAACCATCGCACTACTGACCATATATACACCTTACACACACTAATTAATAAACACGTCCACCAAAAAAAAGAGGGCAAAATCTTTGCTTGCTTTATTGACTTTAAAAAAGCATTTGATTCGATTTGGCATAAAGGGCTATTCTACAAAATTCTACAAAGTGGGCTTGGTGGTAAGGTGTATGACTTAATAAAATGTATGTACACAGAAAACAAGTGTGCAATAAAAATCAAAAACCAAAGAACAGAATTTTTTTCACAATGTCGAGGTGTGAGACAAGGCTGCAATTTGAGTCCAAATCTTTTCAACATTTATATCAATGAATTAGCAGACATGTTGGACCAATCTCCAGCCCCAGGACTCACACTATTTGACACAGAGGTGAAATACCTGCTATATGCTGATGACTTGGTACTTCTATCACCAACCAAAGAAGGTCTTCAACAAAACATTAATATTCTGGAGCAATATTGCCATAATTGGGCCCTGGCAGTAAATTTCCAAAAAACTAAAATCATGATTTTCCAAAAAAAAAACAGATGTCAGAAACACAAATGTAAATTCACCCTGAACAACACCTTAATTGAACACACAAAAAATTACACCTACCTTGGTCTGACCATATCTGCATCGGGAAACTTTAATATGGCAGTGAATGCACTCAAAGAAAAAGCCCGCAGAGCAATGTATGCAATAAAAATGAAATTATTCAAAATCAACATCCCAATTAGAATTTGGACTAAAATATTTGACAGTGTAATCCTACCAATAGCACTTTATGGAAGTGAGGTTTGGGGGCCACTCAATAAACTGGATTTTAAAATGTGGGACAAACATCCAATTGAAACCCTACATGCAGAATTCTGTCGGAAAATTCTACAAGTCCAGAGAAATACACCAACTAATGCATGTAGGGCAGAATTGGGCCGTTTTCCAGTAATAATGAAAATACAGAAAAGATCATTAAAATTTTGGCTACATCTAAATTCAAGTCCAAATTCGAGTCTGCAATTTAAAGCACTTCAAGCCCAAGAGCTGAGCCCAGAAACGAGCCCTCTCAGTCAGATGGTGTTGGACCTCACCAATCAAGCTGACACCAGCACTGCTTCAAAAGAAAGAATTCCAATAAACAAAATCATGAACCAATCAAAGGAATCATACTTACAATACTGGAAAAACGAAACAAAATCCCAAAGCCGACTAAATTGCTATCTGACCCTAAACAGAGAATATGAATTGGCTGATTATCTCTACTCTGTCAGAGATACGAAGCAGAGACAGATCCTTACCAAGTACAGGCTGAGTGACCACCGATTGGCAATAGAAACCGGCAGACATAAAAAGACATGGCTACCCAAAGAGGAGCGTGTATGTGGTCACTGCATGACAGGGGAGGTAGAGACAGAGATGCACTTTCTCCTTTACTGTGATAAATATTCCTCACAAAGAGATTCATTATTCACAGAAATGACTACATATATTCCAAATTTTTACAAATTGAACCCAGAGGAAAAACTAAGAATACTCATGGGCGAAGGAGCAATGGCTCCTCTTGCAGCCAAATATGTATTTTCCTGCCATAGCCTGAGGGACACTGAATAATAACATCTGCATAGTAAACAGTAACTTACTTATTATTACTATTATTGTGATTACTATAATTATTAATGTTTACTGTAGACTGTTACCATTTTATTGTTATTATTTTTGTATTTAATTTTGTATTATTATTTACTACCATTTTATATTATTATTTGCTATCATTTATAATTTTGTTACAATGTATATTGTATACATTGTTGCTTTGGCAATATTGACACAATGTTTTTCATGCCAATAAAGCAGCTTGAATTTGAATTTGAATAGAGAGACAGAGAGACAGAAACAGAGAGACAGAAACAGAGAGACAGAAACAGAGAGACAGAGAGACAGAGAGACAGAAACAGAGAGACAGAAACAGAGAGACAGAAACAGGGAGACAGAGAGACAGAAACAGAGAGACAGAAACAGAGAGACAGAAACATAGAGACAGAGAGACAGAAACAGAGAGACAGAAACAGAGAGACAGAGAGACAGAGACACAGATAGACAGAAACAGAGAGACAGAAACAGAGAGACAGAAACAGAGAGACAGAAACAGAGAGACAGAAAGACAGAGAGACAGAAACAGAGAGACAGAAACAGAGAGACAGAGAGACAGAAATAGAGAGACAGAAACAGAGAGACAGAGAGACAGAAACAGAGAGACAGAAACAGAGAGACAGAGAGACAGAAACAGAGAGACAGAAACAGAGAGACAGAGAGACAGATACAGAGAGACAGAAACAGAGAGACAGAGATACAGAAAAAGAGAGACAGAGACAGAGACAGAGAGACAGAAACAGACAGACAGAGAGACAGAAACAGAGAGACAGAAACAGAGAGAAAGAAACATAGAGACAGAGAGACAGAAATAGAGAGACAGAAACAGAGAGACAGAGAGACAGAAACAGAGAGACAGAAACAGAGATACAGAGAGACAGAGAGACAGAAACAGAGAGACAGAAACAGAGAGACAGAGAGACAGATACAGAGAGACAGAAACAGAGAGACAGAGATACAGAAAAAGAGAGACAGAGAGACAGAGACAGAGAGACAGAAACAGACAGACAGAGAGACAGAAACAGAGAGACAGAAACAGAGAGACAGAAACATAGAGACAGAGAGACAGAAACAGAGAGACAGAAACAGAGAGACAGAGAGACAGAGACACAGAAAAAGAGAGACAGAGAGACAGAGACAGAGAGATAGAAACAGACAGACAGAGAGACAGAAACAGAGAGACAGAAACAGAGAGACAGAAACATAGAGACAGAGAGACAGAAACAGAGAGACAGAAACAGAGAGTCAGAAACAGAGAGACAGAGAGACAGAAACAGAGAGACAGAAACAGAGAGACAGAAACAGAGAGACAGAAACAGAGAGACAGAGAGACAACGACAGAGAGACAGAAACAGAGAGACAGAAACAGAGAGACAGAGAGACAGAAACAGCCAGGCCGAAACAGAGAGACAGAAACAGAGAGACAGAGAGACAGAAACAGAGAGACAGAGAGACAGAAACAGAGAGACAGAGAGACAGAAACAGAGAGACAGAAACAGGGAGACAGAAACAGAGAGACAGAAACAGGGAGACAGAAACATAGAGACAGAGAGACAGAAACAGAGAGACAGAGAGACAGAGAGACAGAAACAGAGAGACAGAAACAGAGAGACAGAAACAGAGAGACAGAAACAGAAAGACAGAGAGACAGAAACAGAGAGACAGAAACAGAGAGACAGAGAGACAGAAACAGAGAGACAGAGAGACAGAGACAGAGAGACAAAAACAGAGAGACAGAGAGACAGAGAGACAGAAACAGAGAGACAGAAACAGAGAGACAGAGAGACAGAGACAGAAACAGAGAGACAGAAACAGAGAGACAAAAACAGAGAGACAGAGAGACAGAAACAGAGAGACAGAAACAGGGAGACAGAAACAGAGAGACAGAAACAGGGAGACAGAAACATAGAGACAGAGAGACAGAAACAGAGAGACAGAGAAACAGAGAGACAGAGAGACAAAGAGAGAGACAGAAACATAGAGACAGAAACAGAGAGACAGAGAGACAGAAACAGAGAGACAGAAACAGAGAGACAGACACAGAGAGACAGAAAGACAGAGAGACAGAAACAGAGAGACAGAAACAGAGAGACAGAGAGACAGAAACAGAGAGACAGAGAGACAGAAACAGAGAGACAGAAACAGAGAGACAGAGAGACAGAGAGACAGAAACAGAGAGACAGAAACAGGGAGACAGAAACAGAGAGACAGAGAGACAGATACAGAGAGACATAAACAGAGAGACAGAGAGACAGAGATACAGAAAAAGAGAGACAGAGAGACAGAGACAGAGAGACAGAAACAGACAGACAGAGAGACAGAAACAGAGAGACAGAAACAGAGAGACAGAAACATAGAGACAGAGAGACAGAAACAGAGAGACAGAAACAGAGAGACAGAGAGACAGAGACACAGAAAAAGAGAGACAGAGAGACAGAGACAAAGAGACAGAAACAGACAGACAGAGAGACAGAAACAGAGAGACAGAAACAGAGAGACAGAAACATAGAGACAGAGAGACAGAAAAAGAGAGACAGAAACAGAGAGTCAGAAACAGAGAGACAGAGAGACAGAGACAGAAACAGAGAGACAGAAACAGAGAGACAGAGAGACAAAGACAGAGAGACAGAAACAGAGAGACAGAAGCAGAGAGACAGAGAGACAGAAACAGCGAGACCGAAACAGAGAGACAGAAACAGAGAGACAGAGAGACAGAAACAGAGAGACAGAAACAGAGAGACAGAGAGACAGAAACAAAGAGACAGATACAGGGAGACAGAAACAGAGAGACATAAACAGGGAGACAGAAACATAGAGACAGAGAGACAGAAACAGAGAGACAGAGAGACAGAAACAGAGAGACAGAAACAGAGAGACAGAGACAGAGAGACAAAGAGAGAGACAGAAACATAGAGCCAGAAACAGAGAGACAGAGAGATAGAAACAGAGAGACAGAAACAGAGAGACAGAAACAGAGAGACATAAACAGAGAGACAGAGAGACAGAAATACAGAGAGACAGAAACAGAGAGACAGAAACAGAGACACAGAAACAGAGAGACAGAAATAGAGAGACAGAGAGACAGAAACAGAGAGACAGAAACAGAGAGACAGAAACAGAGAGACAGAGAGACAGAAACAGAGAGACAGAAACAGAGAGACAGAGAGACAGAAACAGAGAGACAGAAACAGAGAGACAGAGAGACAGATACAGAGAGACAGAAACAGAGAGACAGAGATACAGAAAAAGAGAGACAGAGAGACAGAGACAGAGAGACAGAAACAGACAGACAGAGAGACAGAAACAGAGAGACAGAAACAGAGAGAAAGAAACATAGAGACAGAGAGACAGAAATAGAGAGACAGAAACAGAGAGACAGAGAGACAGAAACAGAGAGACAGAAACAGAGATACAGAGAGACAGAGAGACAGAAACAGAGAGACAGAAACAGAGAGACAGAGAGACAGATACAGAGAGACAGAAACAGAGAGACAGAGATACAGAAAAAGAGAGACAGAGAGACAGAGACAGAGAGACAGAAACAGACAGACAGAGAGACAGAAACAGAGAGACAGAAACAGAGAGACAGAAACATAGAGACAGAGAGACAGAAACAGAGAGACAGAAACAGAGAGACAGAGAGACAGAGACACAGAAAAAGAGAGACAGAGAGACAGAGACAGAGAGATAGAAACAGACAGACAGAGAGACAGAAACAGAGAGACAGAAACAGAGAGACAGAAACATAGAGACAGAGAGACAGAAACAGAGAGACAGAAACAGAGAGTCAGAAACAGAGAGACAGAGAGACAGAAACAGAGAGACAGAAACAGAGAGACAGAAACAGAGAGACAGAAACAGAGAGACAGAGAGACAACGACAGAGAGACAGAAACAGAGAGACAGAAACAGAGAGACAGAGAGACAGAAACAGCGAGGCCGAAACAGAGAGACAGAAACAGAGAGACAGAGAGACAGAAACAGAGAGACAGAGAGACAGAAACAGAGAGACAGAGAGACAGAAACAGAGAGACAGAAACAGGGAGACAGAAACAGAGAGACAGAAACAGGGAGACAGAAACATAGAGACAGAGAGACAGAAACAGAGAGACAGAGAGACAGAGAGACAGAAACAGAGAGACAGAAACAGAGAGACAGAAACAGAGAGACAGAGAGACAAAGACAGAGAGACAGAAACAGAGAGACAGAAACAGAGAGACAGAAACAGAAAGACAGAGAGACAGAAACAGAGAGACAGAAACAGAGAGACAGAGAGACAGAAACAGAGAGACAGAGAGACAGAGACAGAGAGACAAAAACAGAGAGACAGAGAGACAGAGAGACAGAAACAGAGAGACAGAAACAGAGAGAGACAGAGAGACAGAGACAGAAACAGAGAGACAGAGAGACAGATACAGAGAGACATAAACAGAGAGACAGAGAGACAGAGATACAGAATAAGAGAGACAGAGAGACAGAGACAGAGAGACAGAAACAGACAGACAGAGAGACAGAAACAGAGAGACAGAAACAGAGAGACAGAAACATAGAGACAGAGAGACAGAAACAGAGAGACAGAAACAGAGAGACAGAGAGACAGAGACACAGAAAAAGAGAGACAGAGAGACAGAGACAAAGAGACAGAAACAGACAGACAGAGAGACAGAAACAGAGAGACAGAAACAGAGAGACAGAAACATAGAGACAGAGAGACAGAAACAGAGAGACAGAAACAGAGAGTCAGAAACAGAGAGACAGAGAGACAGAGACAGAAACAGAGAGACAGAAACAGAGAGACAGAGAGACAAAGACAGAGAGACAGAAACAGAGAGACAGAAACAGAGAGACAGAGAGACAGAAACAGCGAGACCGAAACAGAGAGACAGAAAAAGAGAGACAGAGAGACAGAAACAGAGAGACAGAAACAGAGAGACAGAGAGACAGAAACAAAGAGACAGAAACAGGGAGACAGAAACAGAGAGACATAAACAGGGAGACAGAAACATAGAGACAGAGAGACAGAAACAGAGAGACAGAGAGACAGAAACAGAGAGACAGAAACAGAGAGACAGAGACAGAGAGACAAAGAGAGAGACAGAAACATAGAGACAGAAACAGAGAGACAGAGAGATAGAAACAGAGAGACAGAAACAGAGAGACAGAAACAGAGAGACAGAAACAGAGAGACAGAGAGACAGAAATACAGAGAGACAGAAACAGAGAGACAGAAACAGAGACACAGAAACAGAGAGACAGAAATAGAGAGACAGAGAGACAGAAACAGAGAGACAGAAACAGAGAGACAGAAACAGAGAGACAGAGAGACAGAGAGACAGAAACAGAGAGACAGAAACAGAGAGACAGAAACAGGGAGACAGAGAGACAGAAACAGAGAGACAGAAACAGAGAGACAGAAACATAGAGACAGAGAGACAGAAACAGAGAGACAGAAACAGAGAGACAGAAACAGAGAGACAGAGAGACAGAGACACAGATAGACAGAAACAGAGAGACAGAAACAGGGAGACAGAAACAGAGAGACAGAGAGACAGATACAGAGAGACAGAAACAGAGAGACAGAGAGACAGAAATACAGAGAGACAGAAACAGAGAGACAGAAACAGAGACACAGAAACAGAGAGACAGAAATAGAGAGACAGAGAGACAGAAACAGAGAGACAGAATCAGAGAGACAGAAACAGAGAGACAGAGAGACAGAGAGACAGAAACAGAGAGACAGAAACAGAGAGACAGAAACAGGGAGACAGAGAGACAGAAACAGAGAGACAGAAACAGAGAGACAGAAACAGGGAGACAGAAACATAGAGACAGAGAGACAGAAACAGAGAGACAGAGAAACAGAGAGACAGAGAGACAAAGAGAGAGACAGAAACATAGAGACAGAAACAGAGAGACAGAGAGACAGAAACAGAGAGACAGAAACAGAGAGACAGACACAGAGAGACAGAAAGACAGAGAGACAGCAACAGAGAGACAGAAACAGAGAGACAGAGAGACAGAAATAGAGAGACAGAAACAGAGAGACAGAGAGACAGAAACAGAGAGACAGAAACAGAGAGACAGAGAGACAGAAACAGAGAGACAGAAACAGGGAGACAGAAACAGAGAGACAGAGAGACAGATACAGAGAGACATAAACAGAGAGACAGAGAGACAGAGATACAGAAAAAGAGAGACAGAGAGACAGAGACAGAGAGACAGAAACAGACAGACAGAGAGACAGAAACAGAGAGACAGAAACAGAGAGACAGAAACATAGAGACAGAGAGACAGAAACAGAGAGACAGAAACAGAGAGACAGAGAGACAGAGACACAGAAAAAGAGAGACAGAGAGACAGAGACAAAGAGACAGAAACAGACAGACAGAGAGACAGAAACAGAGAGACAGAAACAGAGAGACAGAAACATAGAGACAGAGAGACAGAAACAGAGAGACAGAAACAGAGAGTCAGAAACAGAGAGACAGAGAGACAGAGACAGAAACAGAGAGACAGAAACAGAGAGACAGAGAGACAAAGACAGAGAGACAGAAACAGAGAGACAGAAACAGAGAGACAGAGAGACAGAAACAGCGAGACCGAAACAGAGAGACAGAAACAGAGAGACAGAGAGACAGAAACAGAGAGACAGAAACAGAGAGACAGAGAGACAGAAACAAAGAGACAGAAACAGGGAGACAGAAACAGAGAGACATAAACAGGGAGACAGAAACATAGAGACAGAGAGACAGAAACAGAGAGACAGAGAGACAGAAACAGAGAGACAGAAACTGAGAGACAGAGACAGAGAGACAAAGAGAGAGACAGAAACATAGAGACAGAAACAGAGAGACAGAGAGATAGAAACAGAGAGACAGAAACAGAGAGACAGAAACAGAGAGACAGAAACAGAGAGACAGAGAGACAGAAATACAGAGAGACAGAAACAGAGAGACAGAAACAGAGACACAGAAACAGAGAGACAGAGAGACAGAGACAGAAACAGAGAGACAGAAACAGAGAGACAGAAACAGAGAGACAGAGAGACAAAGACAGAGAGACAGAAACAGAGAGACAGAAACAGAGAGACAGAGAGACAGAAACAGCGAGACCGAAACAGAGAGACAGAAACAGAGAGACAGAGAGACAGAAACAGAGAGACAGAAACAGAGAGACAGAGAGACAGAAACAAAGAGACAGAAACAGGGAGACAGAAACAGAGAGACATAAACAGGGAGACAGAAACAGAGAGACAGAGACAGAGAGACAAAGAGAGAGACAGAAACGTAGAGACAGAAACAGAGAGACAGAGAGATAGAAACAGAGAGACAGAAACAGAGAGACAGAAACAGAGAGACAGAAACAGAGAGACAGAGAGACAGAAATACAGAGAGACAGAAACAGAGAGACAGAAACAGAGACACAGAAACAGAGAGACAGAAATAGAGAGACAGAGAGACAGAAACAGAGAGACAGAAACAGAGAGACAGAAACAGAGAGACAGAGAGACAGAGAGACAGAAACAGAGAGACAGAAACAGAGAGACAGAAACAGGGAGACAGAGAGACAGAAACAGAGAGACAGAAACAGAGAGACAGAAACAGAGAGACAGAGAGACAGAGACACAGATAGACAGAAACAGAGAGACAGAAACAGGGAGACAGAAACAGAGAGACAGAGAGACAGATACAGAGAGACAGAAACAGAGAGACAGAGAGACAGAAATACAGAGAGACAGAAACAGAGAGACAGAAACAGAGACACAGAAACAGAGAGACAGAAATAGAGAGACAGAGAGACAGAAACAGAGAGACAGAACCAGAGAGACAGAAACAGAGAGACAGAGAGACAGAGAGACAGAAACAGAGAGACAGAAACAGAGAGACAGAAACAGGGAGACAGAGAGACAGAAACAGAGAGACAGAAACAGAGAGACAGAAACATAGAGACAGAGAGACAGAAACAGAGAGACAGAAACAGAGAGACAGAAACAGAGAGACAGAAACAGGGAGACAGAAACAGAGAGACAGAGAGACAGATACAGAGAGACAGAAACAGAGAGACAGAAACAGAGAGACAGAGAGACAGAAACAGAGAGACAGAAACAGAGAGACAGAAACAGGGAGACAGAAACAGAGAGACAGAGAGACAGATACAGAGAGACAGAAACAGAGAGACAGAAACAGAGAGACAGAGAGACAGAAACAGAGAGACAGAAACATGATGTCCTTTATCATGATGTCCTTTATCATGATGTCCATGTGTGAAGAACTTTATCATGATGTCCTTTATAATGATGTCCATGTGTAAAGGCCTTTATCATAATGTCCTTTATCATGATGTCCATTATCATGATGTCCATGTGTAAAGATCTTTATCATGATGTCCTTTATCATGATGTCCTTTATCATGATGTCCTTTATAATGATGTCCATGTGTAAAGGCCTTTATCATAATGTCCTTTATCATGATGTCCATTATCATGATGTCCATGTGTAAAGATCTTTATCATGATGTCCTTTATCATGATGTCCATGTGTAAAGACCTTTGTCATGATGTCCTTGTGTAAACGCCTTTATCATGATGTCCTTTATCATTGTGTCCATGTGTAAAGGCCTTTATCATAATGTCCTTTATCATGGTGTCCATGTGTAAAGACCTTTATCATGATGTCCTTTGTCATGATGTTCATGTGTAAAGACCTTTATCATGATGTCCTGTAGCATGATGTCCTTTATCATGATGTCATTTGGAAAGACCTTTATCATGATGTCCATGTGTAAAGACCTTTATCATGATGTCCTGTAGCATGATGTCCTTTATCATGATGTCATGGGGAAAGACCTTTATCATGATGTCCATGTGTAAAAACCTTTATCATGATGTCCTTTATCATGATGTCCTTTATCATGATGTCCTTTATCATGATGTTATGTGTAAAGACCTTTATCATGATGTCCATGTGTAAAGACCTTTAGCATGATGTCCTTTATCATGATGTCCATTTGTAAAGACCTTTATCATGATGTCCTTTGTCATGATGTCCATTATCATGATGTCCATGTGTAAAGACCTTTATCATGATGTCCTTTATCATTATGTCCTTTATCATGATGCCCATGTCTAAACATCTTTATCATGATGTCCATGTGTAAAGATCTTTATCATGATGTCCTTTATCATGATGTCCATGTGTAAAGACCTTTATCATGATGTCCATTATCATGATGTCCATGTATAAAGATCTTTATCATGATGTCCTTTATCATGATGTCATGTGGAAAGACCTTTATCATGATGTCCATGTGTAAAGACCTTTATCATGATGTCCATGTGAAAAGACCTTTATCATGATGTCCTTTATCATGATGTCCTTTATCATGATGTCCATGTGTAAAGATCTTTATCATGATGTCCATCATCATGTCCTTTATTATGATGTCCATGTGTAAAGACCTTTATCATGATGTCCATTATCATGATGTCCATGTGTAAAGATCTTTATCATGATGTCCTTTATCATGATGTCCTTTATCATGATGTCCATGTGTAAAGATCTTTATCATGATGTCCTTTATCATGATGTCCTTTATCATGATGCCCATGTGTAAAGATCTTTATCATGATGTCCATGTGTAAAGATCTTTATCATGATGTCCTTTATCATGATGTCCATGTGCAAAGACCTTTATCATGATGTCCATGTGAAAATACCTTTATCATGATGTCCTTTATCATGATGTCCTTTATCATGATGTCCTTTATCATGATGTCCATGTGAAAATACCTTTATCATGATGTCCTTTATCATGATGTCCTTTATCATGATGTCCTTTATCATGATGTCCATGTGTAAAGATCTTTATCATGATATCCTTTATCATGATGTCCTTTATCATGATGTCTATGTGTAAAGACCTTTATCATGATGTCCATGTACAAATACCTTTATCATGATGTCCATTATCATGATGTCCATGTGTAAAGACCTTTATCATGATGTCCTTTATCATGATGTCATGGGGAAAGACCTTTATCATGATGTCCATGTGTAAAGACCTGTATCATGATGTCCTTTATCATGATGTCATGGGGAAAGACCTTTATCATGATGTCCATGTGTAAAGATCTTTAGTATGATGTCCTTTATTATGATGTCCATGTGTAAAGACCTTTATCATGATGTCCATTATCATGATATTCTTTATCATGATGTCCTTTCTCATGATGTCCATGTGTAAAGACCTTTATCATGATGTCCATGTACAAAGACCTTTATCATGATGTCCATTATCATGATGTCCATGTGTAAAGACCTTTATCATGATGTCCTTTATCATGATGTCCTTTATCATGATGTCCATGTGTAAAGATCTTTATCATGATGTCCATCATCATGTCCTTTATTATGATGTCCATGTGTAAAGACCTTTATCATGATGTCCATTATCATGATGTCCATGTGTAAAGATCTTTATCATGATGTCCTTTATCATGATGTCCTTTATCATGATGTCCATGTGTAAAGATCTTTATCATGATGTCCTTTATCATGATGTCCTTTATCATGATGCCCATGTGTAAAGATCTTTATCATGATGTCCATGTGTAAAGATCTTTATCATGATGTCCTTTATCATGATGTCCATGTGCAAAGACCTTTATCATGATGTCCATGTGAAAATACCTTTATCATGATGTCCTTTATCATGATGTCCTTTGTCATGATGTCCTTTGTCATGATGTCCTTTATCATGATGTCCATGTGAAAATACCTTTATCATGATGTCCTTTATCATGATGTCCTTTATCATGATGTCCTTTATCATGATGTCCATGTGTAAAGATCTTTATCATGATATCCTTTATCATGATGTCCTTTATCATGATGTCTATGTGTAAAGACCTTTATCATGATGTCCATGTACAAATACCTTTATCATGATGTCCATTATCATGATGTCCATGTGTAAAGACCTTTATCATGATGTCCTTTATCATGATGTCATGGGGAAAGACCTTTATCATGATGTCCATGTGTAAAGACCTGTATCATGATGTCCTTTATCATGATGTCATGGGGAAAGACCTTTATCATGATGTCCATGTGTAAAGATCTTTAGTATGATGTCCTTTATTATGATGTCCATGTGTAAAGACCTTTATCATGATGTCCATTATCATGATATTCTTTATCATGATGTCCTTTATCATGATGTCCATGTGTAAAGACCTTTATCATGATGTCCATGTACAAAGACCTTTATCATGATGTCCATTATCATGATGTCCATGTGTAAAGACCTTTATCATGATGTCCTTTATCATGATGTCCTTTATCATGATGTCCATGTGTAAAGACATTTATCATGATGTCCATTATCATGATGTCCATGTACAAAGACCTTTATCATGATGTCCTTTATCATGATATCCATGTACAAAGACCTTTATCATGATGTCCTTTATCATGATGTCCATGTGTAAAGATCTTTATCATGATGTCCATGTGTAAAGATCTTTATCATGATGTCCTTTATCATGATGTCCATGTGCAAAGACCTTTATCATGATGTCCATGTGAAAATACCTTTATCATGATGTCCTTTATCATGATGTCCTTTATCATGATGTCCTTTATCATGATGTCCATGTGAAAATACCTTTATCATGATGTCCTTTATCATGATGTCCTTTATCATGATGTCCTTTATCATGATGTCCATGTGTAAAGATCTTTATCATGATATCCTTTATCATGATGTCCTTTATCATGATGTCTATGTGTAAAGACCTTTATCATGATGTCCATGTACAAATACCTTTATCATGATGTCCATTATCATGATGTCCATGTGTAAAGACCTTTATCATGATGTCCTTTATCATGATGTCATGGGGAAAGACCTTTATCATGATGTCCATGTGTAAAGACCTGTATCATGATGTCCTTTATCATGATGTCATGGGGAAAGACCTTTATCATGATGTCCATGTGTAAAGATCTTTAGTATGATGTCCTTTATTATGATGTCCATGTGTAAAGACCTTTATCATGATGTCCATTATCATGATATTCTTTATCATGATGTCCTTTATCATGATGTCCATGTGTAAAGACCTTTATCATGATGTCCATGTACAAAGACCTTTATCATGATGTCCATTATCATGATGTCCATGTGTAAAGACCTTTATCATGATGTCCTTTATCATGATGTCCTTTATCATGATGTCCATGTGTAAAGACATTTATCATGATGTCCATTATCATGATGTCCATGTACAAAGACCTTTATCATGATGTCCTTTATCATGATATCCATGTACAAAGACCTTTATCATGATGTCCTTTATCATGATGTCCATGTGAAAATACCTTTATCATGATGTCCTTTATCATGATGTCCTTTATCATGATGTCCTTTATCATGATGTCCATGTGTAAAGATCTTTATCATAATGTCCTTTATCATGATGTCCATGTGTAAAGATCTTTATCATGATGTTCTTTATCATGATGTCCATGTGTAAAGATCTTTATCATAATGTCCTTTATTATGATGTCCATGTGTAAAGACCTTTATCATGATGTCCATTATCATGATATCCATGTGTAAAGACCTTTAACCTTGATGTCCTTTATCATGATGTCCTTTATCATGATGTCCTTTATCATGATGTCCATCTGTAAAGACCTGTTTCATGATGTCCATGTGTAAAGACCTTTATCATGATGTCCTTTATCATGATGTCCTTTATCATGGTGTCCATGTGTAAAGACCTTTATCATGATATTCATGTGTAAAGACCTTTATCATGATGTCCTTTATCATGATGTCCTTTATCATGATGTCCTTTATCATGATGTCCATCTGTAAAGACCTGTTTCATGATGTCCATATGTAAAGACCTTTATCATGATGTCCTTTATCATGATGTCCTTTATCATGATGTCCATGTGTAAAGACCTTTATCATGATGTCCTTTATCATGATGTCCTTTATCATGATGTCCTTTATCATGATGTCCATCTGTAAAGACCTGTTTCATGATGTCCATGTGTAAAGACCTTTATCATGATGTCCATGTGTAAAGACCTTTATCATGATGTCCTTTATCATGATGTCCTTTATCATGATGTCCTTTATCATGATGTCCATCTGTAAAGACCTGTTTCATGATGTCCATGTGTAAAGACCTTTATCATGATGTCCTTTATCATGATGTCCTTTATCATGATGTCCTTTATCATGATGTCCATGTGTAAAGACCTTTATCATGATGTCCTCTATCATGATGTCCTTTATCATGATATGTGTATCATGGCACCTCTACATCTAGTAATCAGAGCAGCTTCAGTAGTCTTCATGCTTTCTATTTCAATACTACATACTCTATGGCTTTGGTTATACATAGTGATTACAGTTTGATGCTGCCTTGTACATGCACTGAAACCCTGTCTAAAAACCCAATATTCAGATTAAAGAACTACTTTGGGTGTTTCAGAGTTCTTCCGTTGTTTTAAAATACGTTATGTTTATCATAACACTTACATTGGGTTGACATTCAAACACCCTCTAGACACCAGATCTCAGCTTACGTTGTATCATTACACAGGTGCACCTTATCACAGATGTCTCACGTTTCGAGCAGTTGCAATGCTGACTGCAGGATTCTCCACCATAGTTTTAACAGTGAATGTTATGTTCATTTCTCTACTAATATGCTGACTCCAACAATGTTTTAGACAATTTGGAGGTATGTCCAACTGGTCTCACAACCACAGACCACGTATAACCACGCCAGCCCAGGACCTCCACATCCGGCTTCTTCACCACAGACCACGTATAACCACGCCAGCCCAGGACCTCCACATCCGGCTTCTTCACCTGGGGGGCTTTTGTGGGGAGAAATAACGAATTCTGATTGGCTGGGCCTGGTTCCCCAGTGGGTGCACCCTGCCCAGTCATGTTAAATCCATAGATTAGGGCTTAATGAATTGATTTCAATTGACTGATTTCCTTATTTGAACTGTAACTCAGTAAAATCTTTGAAATGGTTGCATGTTGCGATTCTATTATTGTTCAGTGTAGATTGTTTCACAGTGTTTTTTTATGAAGAACAGGTCTACTTGAACCTGAAAAGGAAACTTTCCTTGACAACAAGTGATGCGTCCATACAGGCTCTCCTTCTGCCATTGGCTGAACAGTGGGTAAATCAAACTAAAATGACTTCACTGCAGCAGTGCGTTGATTCTACATTTTAACATTTTAAACATCACTTTAGTTGTAAATCAATGTTCATTAATTAAATCAGTTTAATAACTGTTTGGAAACAGAAAACGGAAGCTGAATCTGTGATAAATTCAAAAAGCGGTAGGATTTGAAATCCCAACGTAACCCCAGATTTCAACTTTATAGTGAAAACCTGGGGATTTTATATGAAGGAAATGAACCAACATGTAGTTGTAATGAACCCTTCTGTCCACCAGAGGGAGACTGTGGTCCTCCTGCCTCAACCTCAGTGTCCTCTATAGTCTGCTGTGATTCATTATCTCACTGTACAACTCTTCCTGGTAATCTAAATGTGACCTCTCCCTCCCTGGCAACAGGTGATATAGTGAGAAAACTGAGTAAGGTTTGTCGGCCTCCTTGCTCGCACACGCTTTTCTTTAGGATTGAGGTTAGGGCTTTGTGATGGCCACTCCAATACCTTGACTTTGTTATACTTAAGCCATTTTGCCACAACTTTGGAAGTATGCTTGGAATCAATGTCCATTTGGAAGACCCAGAAGCTTTAACTTCCTGACTAATGTCTTGAGATGTTGCTTCAATATATCCACATAATTTTCCTACCTCATGATGTCGTCTATTTTGTGAAGTGCACCAGTTCCTCCTGCAGAGCCCCCCCACAACATGATGCTGCCACCCCCGTGGTTCACGGTTGGGATGGTGTTCTTCGGCTTGCAAACCTCCCCCTTTTCCCTCCAAACATGACAATGGTCATTAAGGCCAAACAGTTCCATTTTTGTTTCATCAGACCAGAGGACAATCCTCCACAAAGTACGATCTTTGTCCCCATGTGCAGTTGCAAATTGTAGTCTGGCTTTTTTATGGCGGTTTTGGAGCAGTGGCCTCTTCCTTGCTGAGTGGCCTTTCAGGTTATGTGGATATAGGACTCATTTTACTGTGGCTATAGATACTTTTGTACCTGTTTCCTCCAGCATCTTCACAAGGTCCTTTGCTGTTGTTCTGGGATTGATTTGCACTTTTCGCTCCAAAGTACGTTCATCTCTAGGAGACAGAACGTGTCTCCTTCCTGAGTGGTATGACGGCTGTGTGGTTCCATGGTGTTTATACTTGCATACTATTGTTTGTACAGATGAACGTGGCACCTTCAGGCGTTTGGAAATTGCTCTCTGGATGAGCCAGACTTGTGGAGGTCAAAATTTTTTTTCTGAGGTCATTGCTGATTTCTTTTGATTTTCCCATGATATCAAGCAAAGAGGCGCTGAGTTTGAAAGTAGGCCTTGAAATACACATACAGGTGCACCTCCAATTGACTCAAATGATGTCAAGTAGCCAATCAGAAGCTTCTATAGCCATGGCATCATTTTCTGGAATGTTCCAAGCTGTATAAAGGCACAGTCAACTTAGTGTATGTAAACTTCTGACCCACTGGAATTGTGATACAGTGAATTATAAGTGAAATAATCTGTATGTAAACAATTTGTAGGAAAAATTTCTTTTTTCATGCACAAAGTAGATGTCCTAACCGACTTGCCAAAACTATACATTTGTGGAGTGGTTGAAAAACGACTCCAACGACTCCAACCTAAGTGTATGTAAACTTCCGACCTCAACTGTATAACTGCTTCTAGCCACTGGTGGTAAAGTCTTGAACCACATAGAACAGCAAGCGCGTGAACGTGCAGTACAGGCTGACTACACCCGGTGTTGCAAAATACATTTTGCATCCACACTGCTCGTGCGCGCCAACGTGCGTCTGCTTTGCCAAGGGCTCAAATAGAAGTCAGTTCTATTTCTGATGCAGATCGCACTGCAAGTCCTGCCTCTCCCATCATCTCATTGGTTTATAGAAGCAGATACCCACGTGCCATCTCCTCATTGGTTATACCCACGTGGGTCTGAAAGACGAACGAGGTCAGTGGCGGTAATGCACCTAATTTATGAGTCAAGAGTCAAGAGAAGTCAAGAGAAGAAAAGGCCTAGGAGGAGAGATGATTAGAAATGATTCGGTTGACCATTTTATGTGTGGATACATTTTCAGAGTAGAGGACCTTGTGCATTTCAGGTAAAATAACAACTCAATGTTTATCCCAGGATAAAATTAGCTAACAGCAAACTAGCTAAATAGGACAAATTAGCTAGCAAGTGCAAGCTAGCTAGCTAAATTGCCATAAATGTTTAATGCTTTTTGACATGTTCCCAAATTAATTTAATTGGTTCAGAGTTTGTTTTGATATTTTAACCTGTGTGACGTGATCACGTTTGGTGTGTGGGGACAAAATTCATTCATGCACGATGGCAAACGGGCACAGACAGTTTTGGGTTCCGTGTTAGGCATGCTGCAAGGAGGCATGAGGACTGCAGATGTGGCCAGGGCAATAAATTGCCATGTCCGTCCTGTGAGACGCCTATGACAGCGCTACAGGGAGACAGGGCGGACAGCTGATCATCCTCGCAGTGGCAGACCACGTGTAACAACACTTGCACAGGATCGGTACATCCGAACATCACCCCTGCGGGACAGGTTCAGGATGGCAACAACAACTGCTCGAGATACACCAGGAACGCACAATCCCTCCATCAGATCTCAGACTGTCTGCAATAGGCTGAGAGGCTGGACTGAGGGCTTGTAGGCCTGTTGTAAGGCAGGTTCTCACCAGACATCACCGGCAACTACGTTGCCTATGGGCACAAACCCACCGTTGCTGGACCAGACAGGACTGGCAAAAAGTGCTCTTCACTGACGAGTCGTGGTTTTGTCTCACCAGGGGTGATGGTCGGATTCACGTTTATCGTTGAAGGAATGAGCGTTATGCTGAGGTCTGTACTCTGGAGCGGGATTGATTTGGAGGTGGAGGGTCCGTCATGGACTGGGGCGGTGTGTCACAGCATCATCGGACTGTGATTGTTGTCTTTGCAGGCAATCTCAATGCTGTGCGTTACAGGGAAGACATCCTCCTCCATCATGTGGTACCCTTACTGCAGGCTCATCCTGACATGACCCTCCAGCATGACAATGTCACCAGCCATACTGCTCGTTCTGTACGTGATGTCCTGCAAGACAGGAATGTTAGTGTTCTGCCATGGCCAGCGAAGAGCCCGGATCTCAATCCCATTGAGCAAGTCTGGGACCTGCTGGATCGGAGGGTGAGGGCTAGGGCCATTCCCCCCAGAAATGTCTGGGAACTTGCAGGTTCCTTGGTGGAAGAGTGGGGTAACATCTCACAGCAAGAACTGGCAAATGTGGTGCCATCCATGAGGAGATGCACTGCAGTATTTAATGCAGCTGGTGGCCACACCAGATACTGACTGTTACTTTTGATTTTGACCCCCCCCCTTTGTTCAGGGACACATTATTCCATTTCTGTTAGTCAAATGTCTGTGGAACTTGTTCAGTTGTCTCAGTTGTTGAATCTTGTTATGTTCATAGAAATATTTACACATGTTAAGTTTGCTGAAAATAAACGCAGTTGACAGTGAGAGGACGTTTCTTTTTTGCTGAGTTTATATAGGAGTGTTAAAGGGGCAGTGCAGTTCATTTACAATAGTTTTTTAAAATTATATTTCCCCACTATGAGTTTGAAAATCATGACAATGTCCTTTTTATGAAGAGCTGTTTGAAAAAAATGCCTGGAATTTGTCTCGCCCTGGCCATTCAGAGGCTTTTATTCTCTATTTTGGTTAGGCCAGGGTGTGACCAGGGTGGGCATTCTATGTTCATTTTCTATGTTTTGTATTTCTTTGTTTTTGGCCGGGGGGTGTGGTTCTCAATCAGAGGCAGCTGTCTATCGTTGTCTCTGATTGAGAACCATACTTAGGTATCTTTTTCCTACCTGGGTTTTGTGGGTAGTTGACTTCTGTTTAGTGTTTTTCACCTTTCAGGACTGTTTCAGTTATTCCTTTTGTTATTTTTGTATTTAGTGTTCAGTGTCAATAAACAAACATGAAGACGTACCACGCTGTGCTTTGATCCTCACCTTCTTCCACCAACAGCCGTTACAGCATTTCAGTTTTTGGCCCAGAATATGACATCACAATCTGATCTGATTATTTTGATCAATGACATGTCCTATTTTATTTGCACATGTTTCCTCCTACTTTGAAGGGGTGTAGTGATTAAGTGATAGAAGAGAAGCTGTTAGGAGACTGTATTGATATGGGTGTTGTTCATCTCAGGCCGGAAAACCGTGCCAACATATCCTCCAAACACCGGCTTCGAGGACATTATCATTTCTATACAACGGGTTACCAACATATTTGTATTTTGTATTTGCCAAAGCAGCAGCTACTCTTCCTGGGGTCCAGCTAAATTAAGGCAGTTTACACAATTTAAAAAATATTACAATATGTTCACAGATTTCACAACACATTGTGTGCCCTCAGGCACCTACTCCACCACAACCACATATCTACAGTACTAAATACATGTGTATAGTGTGTATGTTATATTCAAATAATGTTTTACATAGTTTTAATGAATGT
Source organism: Oncorhynchus clarkii lewisi (assembly GCF_045791955.1). Lineage (NCBI taxonomy): Eukaryota > Metazoa > Chordata > Actinopteri > Salmoniformes > Salmonidae > Oncorhynchus > Oncorhynchus clarkii. The sequence goes on from NC_092163.1 coordinate 55,413,086, forward strand.
ATTCATACTATTTCATCCTTCCACAAGACATAGTCCTGACACAAATCTAGGGTTGCTACCCAAGCCGGCTGGTCGTTCGTTCTATCGGTTCGGTTGCCATACTGGCTGGCAACGTTTATATCCCTCGCTTACTAGCTAACCAACTACGGCTAACTTAGTCACGTCAACCAGTGGAGCCAGAATAACTAAGTAGCTGTATTTGTTTAAGCTGTGAGACATTGGGCTGATGTGACAGTGGACTGATGAGAGAGTGGACTGATGAGACAGTGGACTGATGAGATAGTGGACTGATGGGACAGTGGGCTGATGAGACAGTGGGCTGATGTGACAGTGGACTGATGAGATAGTGGACTGATGGGACAGTGGGCTGATGAGACAGTGTACTGATGAGACAGTGGACTGATGAGACAGTGGGCTGATGAGACAGTGGACTGATGAGACAGTGGACTGATTAGACAGTGGACTGATGAGACAGTGGGCTGATGAGACAGTGGACTGATGGGACAGTGGGCTGATGAGACAGTGGACTGATGGGACAGTGGGCTGATGAGACAGTGGGCTGATGAGACAGTGGGCTGATGAGAGAGTGGACTGATGAGACAGTGGACTGATGAGACAGTGGACTGATGGGACAGTGGGCTGATGAGACAGTGGACTGATGGGACAGTGGGCTGATGAGACAGTGGGCTGATGAGACAGTGGACTGATGAGACAGTGGGCTGATGAGACAGTGGACTGATGAGAGAGTGGACTGATGAGACAGTGGACTGATGAGACAGTGGACTGATGGGACAGTGGGCTGATGAGACAGTGGACTGATGGGACAGTGGGCTGATGAGACAGTGGGCTGATGAGACAGTGGACTGATGAGACAGTGGACTGATGGGACAGTGGGCTGATGAGACAGTGGACTGATGGGACAGTGGGCTGATGAGACAGTGGGCTGATGAGACAGTGGACTGATGAGAGAGTGGACTGATGAGACAGTGGACTGATGAGACAGTGGGCTGATGAGACAGTGGACTGATGGGACAGTGGGCTGATGAGACAGTGGACAGATGAGACAGTGGGCTGATGGGACAGTGGACTGATGAGACAGTGGGCTGATGAGACAGTGGACAGATGAGACAGTGGACTGATTAGACAGTGGACTGATGGGACAGTGGGCTGATGAGACAGTGGACTGATGGGACAGTGGGCTGATGAGACAGTGGGCTGATGAGACAGTGGACTGATGAGAGAGTGGACTGATGAGACAGTGGACTGATGAGACAGTGGGCTGATGAGACAGTGGACAGATGAGACAGTGGACTGATTAGACAGTGGACTGATGAGACAGTGGGCTGATGGGACAGTGGACTGATGAGACAGTGGGCTGATGAGACAGTGGACAGATGAGACAGTGGACTGATTAGACAGTGGACTGATTAGACAGTGGATTGTGCAGTCTGATAGAACAGAGTAAATAGGCATTTTGACCATAACAATGAGCTAATGATATACGCGATTTCACCTGGCATAGAACATGTGCTCTTTCGTCAGGACACTGTTGTTCAGAGCAGCTAACCCTTTTCCTATCCTTAACCTTAACCTCATTCTCATAACCTGCAACGTTAATTATCCTGCCATGTTAATTAGCCTAACCTGCTATAGGACTCCCAATCATGGGCTCCCGAGTGGCACAGCGGTCTAAGGCATTGCATCTCAGTGCAGGGGGTGTCACTACAGTCCCTGGTTCAAATTCAGGCTCTACCACATCTGGCTGTGATTGGGAGTTCCATAGGGTGGCACACTATTGGCCCAGCGTCGCTACTTACAGATAGATAGTGAATACAGTAGCTAGGTGGGACAACCACATCACAGGCATAGTACGTACATTTTTCCTCAAAGTTGAATTACTAAGTAGATAGAGAGAGCATTAACCATTAAACCATAGAAAGACAGTTTGTCCAGACAAACCAGTCTAGAAAAGTCCGGAACCTTCTGAAGTTCCATTTTATAAATCTAAACCAATAGAAAAATGGAAGGTAGTTTTCTCGTTAGTTACGAGGGAGAGAGATGTGTGTTGTCCCATCAGTGTCCCAACTCAAATATCACATCAAAAAATGAGAGTGGCATGAGGCAAAAAAACACTGACCTTTTTGTTTCTTTGTAACATTCACAACAACATACATTTTAAGTACAATTGAACCTCAAATTTCATAGACCAAGTGTGTGTTTCAGCTGTCATGGGCATGCTAGCTGTTTGGAGAAGGAGCTGCTTCCTGTATGTACTCTTGATCCTTTCATCCTTTTTTAGTAAATTCAAATTAAGATTCAAATTAAGTATTTAATGTGTGTATATATATGTGTGTGTGTGTGTGTGTGTGTGTGTGTGTGTGTGTGTGTGTGTGTGTGTATATGTGTGTGTGCTGTGTGAAGAGAGCATATGAAAATGCATTCAAAGCACTTGTACGATGATAATGAAACCAGTGACAAACATCTTAGAGTCAAACATGCAGAGGAGTGTCACTGCAACAGGAATCATTACAAGCCCAGCAGTGTGTTCTGAGGAGTCAAAGTGAAAGTACCTCCAGCTGACCTGAGATGACCCTGTTCGGCAGAAACAACAAGTTTGAGAAGTCACCTGACATTACCAGCCTTAAAGATAATAAAAATACCTACATTGCTCCATCCCACTATTCAGGGTAGGCCTACCCTACATACTGTACATACATACAGTATTCAAACCCCTTGACTTGTTATTTACATAAGTATTCAGACCCGTTGCTATGAGACTCGAAATTGAGCTCAGGTGGATCCTGTTTCCATTGATCTTCCTTGAACTGTTTCTACAACTTGATTGGAGGCACCTGTGGTAAATTCAATTGATTGGACATGATCTGGAAAGGCACACACCTGTCATATATACATACATACATATATATATATATATTTTAAATAGATTTAACCTTTATTTAACTACAGTAGGCAAGTTAAGAACAAATTCTTCTTTACAGCCTGCCCGGGCCAAACCCAGACGACGCTGGGCCAATTGTGCACGTCCCTATTGGACTCCAAATTGCCAGTTGTGATACAGCCTGGAATTGAACCAGGGTCTGTAGTGCCTTAGACCACTGCGCCACTATGGAGCCCAAAAGGTCCCACAGTTGATAGTGCATGTCAGAGCACAGAGTCTAGGAAAGCGCTATATAGGTAAAATCAATTAATAAAAAATATGAGGGCAACACATATCCATTCTTTTTGTCAAGTTTCCTCAAGCTCAGTAGATTTGGATGGGAATCATTGATGGACAGCAATATTCAAACCGAGTCTCTGATTTTCAATCAGTTTTAAGTCAGGACTGAGACTATGGGTATCTGCTAGTATGCTAACGCTAATTAGCTAATGCTAACTACCTCTAACTTCCTTCATACTGGACATACAGACATAATAATGTTCGTCTGACGAGTTTGTCTGACTCTGGGGAAGTAAATAAAGGGCCTCAGGGCCAAAATATCCCATTAACGTTTTGGCCTATATTAAAAACTACAGGTTTGGGTAAAATCCACTACAACGTGAAACGTGTCATTTCAAGTATTGTAATATATGCCATTTGGCAGACAGCACGACTTACAGTCATACAGCCATAAATTTTACCTATGGGTGGTTACAGAAATAGAACCCACTATCGTGGATCTTTAATTGTTATGTACTCCCAGCTGAGCTACAGAGACGCATTGTGTTATGCGTATGCTTGTCACCGGCAATGCCTGATGAGTTTATCAGGATCAAAATAAATATGAAAGGAGCAAAGCCCAGGTAAAAAGTTTGTCTGTCTTCTGAAAAAAACTCTATCCCAGGGTTAGGTTATCTTGTTTCTCTGCTCATCTCTGCTCTTCTCAGTATAACTCTGCTCAGCGGTCACTTCCTCATTCCAACCCTCTTCCTGGATTCAGACTAGAGACCTGGTTGTTCACACTTCCCCTATTCAAAGGCCATGGTTTGGAAAGTCCCATCACTCTTCTGTTTCAGTTCAGTTGTTACATATTAGCCAATAGGAACATTTTATTGGCAGTTTCTCACCTGTTGCTAGGGAGATGTGTAACCCTATTGAAAAGGGTGAGTGAATGAAGCTCAGCAGACTACAGTGAACTGAAGCTGAGGCCGGAGGACCACAGTCTTTCCCTGATGGACATAAGGGTCCATTAAACTACAGTCATGGTCAAACGTTTTCAGAATGACACAAATATTAAATCCACAAAGTTTGCTGCTTCAGTGTCTCTAGATATTTTTGTCAGATGTTACTATGGAATACTGAAGGATAATTACAAGCATTTCATAAGTGTCAAAGGCTTTTATTGACAATTACATGAAGTTGATGCAAAGAGTCAATATTTACAGTGTTGACCCTTCTTCTTCAAGACCTCTGCAATCTGCCCTGGCATGCTGTCAATTAACTTCTGGGTCACATTCTGACTGATGGCAGCCCATTCTTGCATAATCAATGCTTGGAGTTTGTCAGAGTTTGTGGGGTTTTGTTTGTCTACCCGCCTCTTGAGGATTGACCACAAGTTTCCAATGGGATTAAGGTCTGGGGAGTTTCCTGGCCATGGACCCAAAATATGGGATGTTTTGTTCCCCGAGCCACTTAGTTATCAGAGCAGCTCACAGATTACTGCACCTGTACATAGCCCATCTATAATTTAGCCCAAACAACTACCTCTCCCCCTACTGTATTTATTTATATTGCTCCTTTGCACCCCATTATTTCTCTCTCTACTTTGTACATTCTTCCACTGTTTTCCAGTGTTTTACTTGCTATATTGTATTTACTTCGCCACCATGGCCTTTGTTTTGCCTTTACCTCCCTTATCTCACCTCATTTGCTCCTCACATTGTATATAGATGTATTTGTCTACTGTGTTATTGACTGTATGTTTGTTTAATTCCATGTGTAACTCTGTGTTGTTGTTTGTGTCAAACTGCTTTGCTTTATCTTGGCCAGGTCACAGTTGGAAATGAGAACTTGTTCTCAACTAGCCTACCTGGTTAAATAAAGGTGAAATAAAAAATACCTAGTCTGTTGCACAAACACAGCTTCAGTAGTCCTAGAGGTACAGCATGGCTGCAGTCTCATAGTTTACAGGAGACAGAGCTACAGGTGAATGTATTAGGGCATACTATGGCGAGTACTGAGTATAAGATCGTACACTACTACTGTATTAGGGTATACTATGGAGAGTACTCAGTATAAGATCGTACACTACTACTGTATTAGGGTATACTATGGAGAGTACTCAGTATAAGATCGTACACTACAACTGTATTAGGGTATACTATGGAGAGTACTGAGTATAAGATCGTACACTACTACTGTATTAGGGTATACTATGGCGAGTACTGAGTATAAGATCGTACACTACTACTGTATTAGGGTATACTATGGAGAGTACTCAGTATAAGATCATACACTACTACTGTATTAGGGTATACTATGGAGAGTACTCAGTATAAGATCGTACACTACTACTGTATTAGGGTATACTATGGAGAGTACTCAGTATAAGATCGTACACTACTACTGTATTAGGGTATACTATGGAGAGTACTGAGTATAAGATCGTACACTACTACTGTATTAGGGTATACTATGGAGAGTACTGAGTATAAGATCGTACACTACTACTGTATTAGGGTATACTATGGAGAGTACTCAGTATAAGATCGAACACTACTACTGTATTAGGGTATACTATGGAGAGTACTGGGTATAAGATCGTACACTACTACTGTATTAGGGTATACTATGGCGAGTACTGAGTATAAGATCGTACACTACTACTGTATTAGGGTATACTATGGAGAGTACTGAGTATAAGATCGTACACTACTACTGTATTAGGGTATACTATGGAGAGTACTGAGTTTAAGATCGTACACTACTACACAGCCATACAGAGTATATACAGTATGTAGAATTAAAATGATCAGAATGGATATAGTAAAGCAGCATGTACATAGCAGTTTCTGGGTACTGTGGCCCTCATACCTCTCTCTCTGTATAATATGTAAAGATATAGAGAGCTGTAACCCAGGGTCTCCCAGGACATTCTCACTGGGCTGTAGCTCCAGACCATAAGCATTTATTTCTATTATCGAGAACAGAACATTTGAAAGCCATTAGGTGGGTCACACCATTAAATTGTGTTCAGTCACTCTGCAGACTCTGGACTGATGGCTCTTGACCCTGTGTTGGACAGAGCAGGTGAAACCCATTCAGCCCTGACAGCATTCCCTAGGACTGGTCTTGTCTAGACAATAACATGTCTGGTTCCTCAAACAGAAACAAAATATACAGAGGTATACACAGTATGTGTACAGTTGACATGCAATATACTGTACATGCCAGTCATTTGTGATCAAAAGCAGGTCAGATGTTGAAATGTCAACAATAACTAGATTAGCATATTATTTAAATGTAGCCTAGTCGTGAAGAGCATAAGTTTATGAGAAATGCAACTGACAAACGTAATACATTATTCCTAATAGCATAACCTTTGTACTGTGTTCATGACATCACCCTGGTCTCTGGTCGTATGTGATTCCCTATTTCCCTATCAGAAGGCAGGTAACATTGATCCTGTCAGATTTACAGGAGTTCCTAGGTAGTAGGAGATGGGGATCGATTTAGGAATCAGAACAAGAACGTCACACCAACCACAGGGAAGTGACCGAAACACGACATGTTCAAGGTCATCGTCATTTTACCTCAGATACCAAGAAAACATCAAACCCAACCTTAGTAAACAGAGACACTGAATTATAACATGTTTAATGGTTTATTGAAAAGCTTGTACCAAATCAAAGGTTTGTAAAATATGTCCCAGTTAAATAGGAGACCTGAAACTACAACGATGACAGAGCAGAAAATGAAGGGAGCTGAAATCAACCATATAAAATCTTATCAATGAGACATGAAGGAGGTTGCTTTCCAGGGGTGTTATGTCAGGACAGGGGTGTGATGTCAGTACAGGGGTGTGATGTCAGGACAGGGGTGTGATGTCAGGACAGGGGTGTGATGTCAGTACAGGGGTGTGATGTCAGGACAGGGGTGTGATGTCAGGACAGGGGTGTGATGTCAGGACAGGGGTGTGATGTCAGTACAGGGGTGTGATGTCAGGACAGGGGTGTGATGTCAGGACAGGGGTGTGATGTCAGTACAGGGGTGTGATGTCAGGACAGGGGTGTGATGTCAGGACAGGGGTGTGATGACAGGACAGGGGTGTGATGTCAGTACAGGGGTGTGATGTCAGGACAGGGGTGTGATGTCAGTACAGGGGTGTGATGTCAGTACAGGGGTGTGATGTCAGTACAGGGGTGTGATGTCAGTACAGGGGTGTGATGTCAAACAGGGGTGTGATGTCAGTACAGGGGTGTGATGTCAGGACAGGGGTGTGATGTCAGGACAGGGCTGTGATGTCAGTACAGGGGTGTGATGTCAGTACAGGGGTGTGATGTCAGTACAGGGGTGTGATGTCAGGACAGGGGTGTGATGTCAGGACAGGGGTGTGATGTCAGTACAGGGGTGTGATGTCAGTACAGGGGTGTGATGTCAGTACAGGGGTGTGATGTCAGGACAGGGGTGTGATGTCAGTACAGGGGTGTGATGTCAGGACAGGGGTGTGATGTCAGTACAGGGGTGTGATGTCAGGACAGGGGTGTGATGTCAGGACAGGGGTGTGATGTCAGTACAGGGGGACATTTAAAGTCTAAAACATGAAGAAATGAAAACAGACTGAAGCTATTTTCTATTCTCATTAACCAGCGTTTTACTCCTTCTCAAAACAGCAGTATTACCACACACAATATGTTCACCATTTACTGAACATGTTCCTTTGTCTTTTGTTCCTTTGAGAACAAGTGTGTTATTTGTTAGTGAAAAAGACACAACAGTAAAGCTGAGTAAAGAACCCCCAGCACAGTGTACTGTTGTATGTGCTAACGTACAGTGTAATAGTAGGTCAGTTAAAGCAGTTCTCTACCACACCTATTAGGTTAATAAACAACTAATTACATCATTCTCAGCACTAACTGTCTAAATACTATCAAGCCTAAAGTTGTTAATGGATTAATAATGAAAGGTGTAAGGATAATATGTTACCAACAATATGATTCATTAGGAAAGTATTGATGAATATTCAGTTAAACACTCCAGCAGTAGACGTCCTTTCAGGAACACTGATTCATAACAAGCAAGAACATCTCATTTGGGATCCATTTCTGCAGCAGACACACCAATGTGCCTTCACATGTGAAAATATAGTAAGCAGGTATTCGACGTGAGACAAATGACTATAATGACATATTTAACATGAGCCATTGTAACTGGTCTTTCAGCAGAATAGAGTCTCACCTTGTTGCTACTAGAGCACCCCTGTTATAGGAGAGAGAGAGACAGAGAGAGAGAGCGAGACAGAGAATATGAATCATTATAACATTCACATGTTGATGAACACAATCCCATATGCTGTTCTATACACTATTGCAATAACAAAGTATTGAGATAAACTTTTGTTATTGACCAAATACTTTTTTTCCACCATAATTTGCAAATAAATTCATTAAAAATCCCACAATGTGATTTTCTGGATTTCTTTAGTTGAAATGTACCTATGATGAAAATTACAGGCCTCATCTTTTTAAGTGGGAGAACTTGCACAATTGGTGGCTGACTAAATACTTTTTTGCCCCACTGTATATCTATGTTTTCTACACACTGATGACCTCACCAGAAGACTTCTTCTTGTAGTAGATCAGTCCTGCTAATGCTAAGATGGTTCCCAGCACCAGACCAGATGCACCGATCGCTATCTTATTCCTCTCAGCCTCAGGCAGGGACGGGTCTGTCAGAGAGAAAGGATCATTTCAACAATATTACTGTGATTCAATAACAGTATTTCTATTAAATACACAACACACACAACATAGTCTGTGTACCACCATTACCTCACACCCCATGAACCTACTCTCACACAATTACCCCACTCTCACACACCGTTACCCCACTCTCACACACCGTTACCCCACTCTCACACAATTACCCCACTCTCACACATCGTTACCCCACTCTCACACCATTACCCCACTCTCACACACCGTTACCCCACTCTCACACCATTGCCCGACTCTCACACACCCTTACCCCACCCTCACACCCTTACCCCACTCTCACCCCATTACCCCACTCTCACACCATTACCCCACTCGCACCCCATTACCCCACTATCACACCCTTACCCCACTCTCAGACCCTTACCCCACTCTCACACCATTACCCCACTCTCACACCCTTACCCCACTCTCAGACCCTTACCCCACTCTCAGACCTTTACCCCACTCTCACACCCTTACCCCACTCTCACACCCGTACCCCACTCTCACACCATTACCCCACTCTCACCCCATTAACCCACTCTCACACCCTTACCCCACTCTCAGACCCTTACCCCACTCTCACACCATTACCCCATTCTCACCCCATTACCCCACCCTTACCCCAATCTCACACACTTACCCCACTCTAAGACCCTTACCCCACTCTCAGACCCTTACCCCACTCTCAGACCCTTACCCCACTCTCACCCCATTACCCCACTCTCACAACCTTACCTACTCTCACACCCTTACCCCATTCTCACCCCATTACCCCACTCTCACACCCTTACCCCACTCTCACACCCTTACCCCACTCTCACTCCATTAACCCACTCTCATACCCTTACCCCACTCTCACACCCTTACCCCACTCTCACCCCATTAACCCACTCTCACCCCATTACCCCACTATCGCCCCTTACCCCAGTGATACATCATGGGCTCAGTGAGGCTGATGTGCTCCACCATACAGGAGATCTTCTCTCCAGACTTGGGTGTGTACTCCAGGTGGGAGTGGATCTGGTAGTACCAGTCCCCGTTAGCCAGCTCCTCAGTGGAGGTCACATCAGATTTCACCTCACGTCCGTCCCTCAGCCAGGTCACTCTGATTTGTTTGGGGTAGAAGTCATAGGCGCTGCACATCAGCATGGCAGGGTGTCTGCCACTGGGGGGAGTCACTGAGCTCAGTCTGACATGGGGCTCAACTAATGGAGGAAACAAAACATTTGTCAGCATAGTTATATTATTGTTATATTATACACTATATATGATAGGATGCATAACATTTAGTCCATAGTTCTGATATCATTGAACCATCGCTGTGCTTTATAAATTAGACTTCATTAGAGAGATGAGCTGGAATGTACATACAATAGATGATTAGGACTGAACTGTTGATACATAGCTGACTAGTCATACTGTAATGGGGCGGCAGGGTAGCCTAGTGGTTAGAGTGTTGAACTAGTAACCAGAAGGTTGCAAGTTCAAATCCCCGAGCTGACAAGGTTGCTCAGTGTTCTAAATACAGTTGCAGCTATAAAACTATTTAAGAAAAACCATGTTATTCATGCATCCAAGTTAGATAACAATCATGTCTTTATTAAGTTTGTACCTTTAGTCTGGATATATATCTTTATTAATCCCTCAATCTCCACCATCATCTTCATCAGACAGATCTCTATATAACATTTATCCTGAATAAAATAAAGTAATGGTCTTGACTTGCTCAGTCAGAGGCCTGTAAGTGGTGTTAAGGAGCCGGGCTCACCTGTCTTGTCCCGTATGGCGCTGTAGTAGATATCAGCGTTATGCTTACAGTAACTCTCCAGCTGCACCTGCTCTTGACCCAGGAACCCAGCATCACTGTTCCATGCTTCTGCATTCTTCACACCATGTTCAGTGTATCCAACAAACCTCCCCACAGTGCTGTTGAATCTGATATCTTCAACCTTATTGAAAACATAAGAGTCTATAAACTCTATACCATGCAGGTCCTTTGAGGAGTATCGACACTGTGTCACCCTCTGTTCAAAATATCCATCTGAAAGGAAAACATGAATACAGGTCAATGTTTTGACATTCAATATTCCATATAGTTATAATATAATGTTAAATGTTGTACTCTGCCAACTGTCCTAACTTGTTTATTTTCATGTCACTCTTCTATACTCATTTAAATATGGTATATTTTTATCCAACCATGTTGTATTCCTGTTCCACTATACAATGTTAGACAATATAGTTTGGCAGATTATTCACTCAGTGTAACTACGTGAAGGTTCAACATAAACGTAATATGAGGATTACAAATACACTGGTTTACACTTAATGCAGGTATTACCATCACCCAGACTACACTGTCAGAGAGAACAGAACAATTTCAGGGTGCTGAAGATTATGCAAATGATTGAATATAATTACTCATAATATCAGTCCCTCAGGTAATGTTGAACATACAAATAATAACAACAACAGCAACAATAATAACAACAACTCCATTCCAATCATAATCAACAAACGTTTTTTTGTTCTCAATTTACCTGTTCCAGAGAATATGGACAAAAACAGGGTCAGGCAAATGTAGAAGGCAATTGGCATCGACATGTTCCTCTGCTGAGTGACAGTCAACTAAAGACAGCAGCTCAGAGGGAAAGGAATTAACTGTTGAGGAAATGGGCCAGTCCTCTGCTGCTGACACACAGCGTCACATGTTACCAGGCAGACCCTACAAGAAGACCTTAAATATAGAAGGGATAAACTGTCCCTAGGAAGATGTTGTAGTATTATGTCGCTAAACTGTATTTGTATCAATTGTATACAACTTTTCAAAATCACAAGGCTAAGAGTCCAAATAACCTGACAAAATTAAAAACACTTTTAATGAAACAATATATTGGGAGGACTTCTCACTGGCCGCTCCAAAAGGAAAGCACGGCTCAACCTGTTGTATTCAGCGCCGGTGACAAATTACATTTGATTTGAATTAGATTAACTCACTTTGTGGTAGGAATTCACCACAGTATAAATGTCAAATAAAATCAACCTGAAAAAGGTTTTTAAAAGGTTTAAAGGGCGAATAATATACAACTTTTGATTATCTAATAATTTGACTGTGAGTAAAAAGCAATTCACACATTATATTTGAGAAAACCTACATTAAACAGGTCAGTCCAGGTCAGTCCAAACTTTGATTGCAGTCTTCCAATGCCTTGTGTGACCAGATTTTAAAAAACGTGGAACTTGGTTGTCATTCCACGAATAGAGAGAGTGCCTTTTGGATAGTGTACTTTTGTCAAAAGTACAATAATCTTCAGGAATTACTTTGTCAAAAGCAACACTAACTAGGGCTTTATAACGATGCTGAAAACCTGAGGACATTTTGGGTTAAATGGGTTGACATCTTCCTAGAAGTGGAACAGGTCAAAATGGGGAACACACTATTATACACTGTATATACAAAAGTATATGGACACCACTTCAAATTAGTGGATTCGGCTATTTCAGCCACACCCGTTACTGATAGGTGTATAAAATCAAGCACACTGTCATGCAATCTCCATAGACAAACATTGGCAGTAAAATGGCCTTACTGAAGAGCTCAGTGACTTTCAATGTGGTACCATCATAGGATGCCAGCTTTCCAACAAATCAGTTTGTCAAATTTCTGCCCTGCTAGAGCTGTCCAGGTCAACTGTAAGTGCTGTTATTGTGAAGTGGAAACGTCTAAGATCAACAGCGGCTCTGCCGCGAAGTGGTAGGCCTCACAAGCTCACAGAACGGGACCGCCGAGTCTTGAAGCGTGTAGCGCATAAAAAACACTCGCTACGGAGTTCCAAACTGCCTCTGGAAGCAACATCAGCACAATAACTGTTCATGGGGAGCTTCATCAAATGGGTTTTCATGGCCGAGCAGCCGCACACAAGCCTAAGATAACCATGCGCAATGCCAAGCGTTGGCTGGAGCGGTGAAAAGCTTGCCGCCATTGGACTTTGGACCAGTGGAAAAGCGTTCTCTGAAGTGATGAATCACGCTTTACCATCTAGCAGTCTGACAGACGGATCTGGGTTTGGCGGATGCCAGGAGA
>NC_092163.1:55433585-55591085 GCF_045791955.1 Oncorhynchus clarkii lewisi
CTATAACCCAAATACCATCCTGGTCACACCCTATAACCCAAACACCATCCTGTCCCTGGTCTAACCCTATAGCCCAAACACCATCCTGTCCCTGGTCTAACCCTATAACCCAAACACCATCCTGTCCCTGGTCTAACCCTATAACCCAAACACCATCCTGTCCCTAGTCTAACCCTATAACTCAAACATCATCCTGTCCCTGGTCTAACCCTATAACCCAAACACCATCCTGTCCCTGGTCTAACCCTATAACACAAACACCATCCCCTGTCCCTGGTCTAACGCTTTAACACAAACACCATCCCCTGTCCCTGGTCTAACCCTATAACCCAAACACCATCCTGTCCCTAGTCTAACCCTATAACTCAAACATCATCCTGTCCCTGGTCTAACCCTACAACCCAAACATCATCCTGTTCCTGGTCTAACCCTATAACCCAAACATCATCCCCTGTCCCTGGTCTAACCCTATAACCCAAATACCATCCTGGTCACACCCTATAACCCAAACACCATCCTGTCCTTGGTCTAACCCTATGACCCAAACACCATCCTGTCCCTGGTCTAACCCTATAACCCAAACACCATCCTGTCCCTAGTCTAACCCTATAGCCCAAACACCATCCCCTGTCCCTGGTCTAACCCTATAACCCAAACACCATCCCCTGTCCCTGGTCTAACCCTATAACCCAAACACCATCCCCTGTCCCTGGTCTAACCCTATAACCCAAACACCACCCTGTCCCTCGTCTAACCCTATAACCCAAACACCATCCTGTCCCTGGTCTAACCCTGTAACCCAAACACAATCCTGTCCCTGGTCTAACCCTATAACCCAAACATCATCCTGTCCCTAGCCTAACCCTATAACTCAAACACCATCCTGTCCCTAGTCTAACCCTGTAACCCAAACACAATCCTGTCGCTGGTCTAACCCTATAACCCAAACATCATCCTGTCCCTGGTCTAACCCTATAACCCAAACACCATCCTGTCCCTGGTCTAACCCTATAACCCAAACACCATCCTGGTCTAACCCTATACCCCAAACACCATCCTGGTCTAGCCCTATAACCCAAACACCATCCTGTCCCTGGTCTAACCCTATAACCCAAACACCATCCTGTCCCTGGTCTAACCCTATAACCCAAACACCATCCTGTCCCTGGTCTAACCCTGTAACCCAAACACCATCCTGTCCCTGGTCTAACCCTATAACCCAAACACCATCCTGGTCTAACCCTATACCCCAAACACCATCCTGGTCTAGCCCTATAACCCAAACACCATCCTGTCCCTGGTCTAACCCTATAACCCAAACACCATCCTGTCCCTGGTCTAACCCTAACCTGTAACAAACTGGTGCATCAATAGTCCCTAACCAAGGAGTTTCACTAATGTGTTAATTTCAGTCACAGTGGTCAATATTATCCATTTTAAACATTACAAGCTCTTGAAACAAGTTTTTGGTTATATAATATATTTTATTTCCCTCATCAACTGAACACTATCTACGTACCTTTGTCTTCTGCATACACCTGACAGCAGAGGATGAGGACAATCATAGAGGTCTTCATGTTCAGACAACAGAGAGACATTCAGGAGGACTGTACTGTACAGTTAGTTAGTTACCTTCTGACTGGTGTGAACCTTCACTGGAGGGATTCAACTTGTTTCTCTAAGTGCAGCAGCTTCCTGAACAATAGGACCAATCAGGTCACTTGTTTCATCCTTACTCAGCTGTAACTAGGTAGACACCGTCACCCACATTTCTGTTTAGGCTTTGAGAATCTTCCTACCCAGATTAAGTACACAGACATATATTGTATTATGTTTTAGATTGATTGTAAACAAATAAATTACAAGTAGTATACTGTAGTCGACTGAACCACATTCTCTACGACATTTCACTCAGGGTCACAGCACCAGTGTGACTGGCCCAGTATCAGCCCTGGTTGGCTGAGACCTGATGACTTGGCTCCTAAAGTTAATGCAGTCTACCTCAGCAGGTTAACATGGTATTGATACGAGCAGATAACATGACAGGTACTGACAGTCAGTTGTAAATACGTGTAGAGCTTCCAGCACATTTTACAGGTGACAGTATGATATCACTTGACAGAAAATAATACACTCCCAAACTGTTATAGGCCCCCAAAGAGCAGACTTTGGGACCATTTTTACAGTGAATCCCTGTGACTGGTCCACTTCACATCTCAGACCACAGAGTTAAACAACCTGCTGAAAACACTTTAACAGCTTGAACAACAGATTTGCTGTTGAGTGTTTTAACGCTAATTGCTATGAATGAGACATTTGTGACACAGGAGAAGGATAGGAAGAAGCTTGTAGTCCTCATATATTTGTCCAGACAAACCAGTCTAGAAAAGTCCTGAACCTTCTGAAGTTCCATTTTATAATTCTGAACCAATGGAAAAAAGGAAGACAGCTTTCTCACCAGTTACTAGGCAGAGACCTGAATGTAGTCCCATCGGTGTCCCAGCTCGAACTACACACTCCCCCTAGTAACTGATGAGAAAGCTTTGATTTGAGTGAGACATTTGTGGCACAAGAGAAGGATATGAAGAAACTTGTAGTCCTCATATAAAGACTACTGAAGGTTTCTCTGTGTACTGGTAGTAGAAGTAGCTGAACTGTCAATCAAATACTGAATGTAATAAACACTGACCTTTATAATACTGTTTCTTTGTAATATTTACAATGTTGTCAACTTTAAGTACAATTTCACCTCAAATGTCACATTATTTTTGGTAAAACAATGATAAGACCAAGTGTGTCTCTGTGTGTGTGTGTGTGTGTGTGTGTGTGTGTGTGTGTGTGTGTGTGTGTGTGTGTGTGTGTGTGTGTGTGTGTGTGTGTGTGTGGGTGTGTGTGTGTGTGTGTGTGTGTGTGTGTGTGTGTGTGTGTGTGTGTGTGTGTGTGTGTGTGTGTGTGAAGATTATGATTCTGCTTTGCAGGTATTGTTTAATAATGTGTATTTTAATGTGTTTATGGATATGTAGCTTAATGTGTATATTGTATTTTCATGTGTATTGTGATTTAAAATACCATGTTAACCCACTGAGCTAAAGCCAATGCATCATCTCTGGAAGATAACACAAGTCATCGGTCTCAACCAGGGTTTGATACCGGGTCAGTCACATTGGTGCTGTGACCAGGATCACAGAGTTGATTAACAGCTGCAGTGGCTGTTATGGGAGATGAGGAGGTCAAGGTTCATGAAGTAAATCAGTGTATTAACCATTAAACAGGGATGATAACAGCAGGTAGTGTATTTGAAATGATCCCCTTGTAAAATCCCAATATACCTCCAGATTTGAACCCTAATCCTGATATGGTGAAACGTGGACAAAACATGTATTTGTAATGGACCTTTGTGTCCATCAGGGAAGATTGTGGTCACCCTGCCTCAGCCTCAGTGTTCACTGTCTGCTGTGTTTCATTCCCTCACCCTGTTCAATAGGAATACACCTCTCCCTGGCAACAACAAGAGTGATGAGACTTTGTGTCCATCAGGGGACATTGTGGTCACCCTGCCTCAGCCTCAGTGTTCACTGTCTGCTGTGTTTCATTCCCTCACCCTGTTCAATAGGATTACACCTATCCCTGGCAACAACAAGAGTGATGAGACTTTCCAAACCACGGCCTTTGAATAGGGGAAGTGTAAACAACCAGGTCTCTAGTCTGAACACATAATGAGGGTTGGAATGAAGAAGAAGTGACCGCTGAGTAGAAACACTAGTGGTGTTAGAGCAGGGTCTGCACAGCTCCTGTCATTGAGGAACACATACCACTGACATGGAACAATGTAAAACCGGCAGGACAGTGGAGAACTGAGATTTAGACCAATACATTCTAGACATTGACCAAAGGGCATCACACTTTGAGTTGTAACATTTAAACTATAGCAGGGTTTGACCAATTAAATACTGACTGTAGTTCATCAACAATACATTTCTCATCCAGGTTAAAGGGTGCCAGAGAGAGCAGCCTGGGGTCTGTAGATGAGGGAGGACAGGCCCCAGCATTTTATGGAACAGAGAGGTGTTTCTTAATTCATTAGACACTGGGTGTTTACTGTATGTATGTAGGGTCGGCCTACCCTGAATAGTTGGATGAAACACTGATTTAATATCACAGTTTTGCAGCGTGTGTTTGTCTTCTCTCTGGCTTCCTCATGCTGGGGCACATGACAATGAGGTCACTAAACACTCAGAGGTTGTTTCCTTATTTTTATTCAACAATTATTTTGAGACCCAATGTTTAATTTCCAGATTAGTCCTATTAAGGTGAGCAGATAACACGACAGGTACTGACACGACAGGTACTTGACACGACAGGTACTACACGACAGGTACTACACGACAGGTACTACACGACAGGTACTTGACACGACAGGTACTGACACTGTAAATTGTAAAAACAAGTAGTAAATGCACATCCATCAGATTTAGCAGGTGCAGGACATACTAGGTTCGAGTTGAGGGGGTATGTCGAGGTTCGCCAGACCCCTTGTCAGAAAAAAGGGCAAACAGCATATCCCTTGTTAGCTTAACAATTTGAAGGGGAAGAAATGGATCACAATTATACCTAAGAGTCTAAATGTAATTAGCATAATGTCATTAATGCTGAGTGTCAAGCACAGACACATCTGGTCCAAGACTTCAAACTCCCACCCTTCTAATCTCAGGGCGGACATTCTACCCACCAGGCCACTGTGTTGGGTTGGTAACCAGCATATTAACTAGTTCACACGACAGACAGGAATTTATAGACACACGTAAGGCATCAATAATCAATCATGAACATCCAATTCTCATCCTTAATGAAGTAAGATGCTTAATTAAATTGATAATTGATTGTTCATATAAATTATAATATTATAACATATTTGTTAGTGAAATAACATAATATTCTCCATTGAATTGCTTCAAAACAAACAGCAAAAAACCCAGGGCCCTGCATTAAACAGAACCAACTTCTGGTAAAATATTTAACGTATCTCAAGTAACAATAAATCAATTACACCCAAATGCTCCGGTCAGCATTTTTGCCTCCAACCTTGACAACATCACATTTGCCAGACATCTGTTGAACTTATTTAGTCTTTCACAATAGCTAATGTAAGTTAGTGGAACAATTCTCACTAATAGGGTAATTAGTGTGCTTGTGTCAGGAAGAACATTACTGTTACTCTACATACTTCTTCTAGTAATGCTCTTCTTCCAAGTTTTGATGGTACAACTTGTTTGAAACTGTCCTGTACAGAGTTGTACGTCATAAACATGAGAAAATGCTATATTGAAATGCCTCAAGTATCTTGTTTTGTAGTTTTAGTCATTCAAACCAAGTTGTCAAGTTTTGAATGTTCATTCAACGTTCAAAGCATCCTGAATACACCTGACTATTGTAAATAAATCCCTCCTGGTCATAAGAGAGAGCTTCCCAGGAGTCCTTGGAATTGAGCAATTATCATTTGACAAAAAATAAAACACTTCCACACTGTTAAAGGCCCCCAAAGAGCCGAGTTTGGGACCATCTTTACAGATAAGAGCTTGGGACCATCTTTACTGATCAGAGCTTGGGACCATCTTTACTGATCAGAGCTTGGGACCATCTTTACAGATCAGAGCTTGGGACCATCTTTACAGAGCAGAGTTTGGGACCATCTTTACTGATCAGAGCTTGGGACCATCTTTACAGAGCAGAGTTTGGGACCATCTTTACAGAGCAGAGCTTGGGACCATCTTTACTGATCAGAGCTTGGGACCATCTTTACAGAGCAGAGTTTGGGACCATCTTTACAGATCAGAGTTTGGGACCATCTTTACAGAGCAGAGTTTGGGACCATCTTTACAGAGCAGAGTTTGGGACCATCTTTAAAGTGAATACCTGTGAGTGCTCCAGTTCACAGCTCTGATAACAGCGTGAAATAACCTTCTTAGACAAACCAGTCTGGAAAAGAGGTCCCAATGCTCTGAAACCACTCGTACAGATTAACCAACAGATTTTCTGTTCTACTCTTTATCAGTGGTTACTAGGGGAAAGCTTTGCTTTGAAAGAGATGTTTGGTACAATAGAAGGATAGGAAGAAGCTTGTAGTACTAGTAGACAGACTACTGAAGGTTTCTGGTTACTGGTAGTAGAAGTAGAAGTTGGACATCGTGACAATGGACATCATGAACGACTAAGTGGATAGAGAGAGCATGAATCATTAAACCATAGAAAGCCAGTTTGTCCAGACAAACCAGCCTAGAAAGGTCCTGAACCTTCTGAAGTTCCATTATATAAATCTGAACCACTAGAAAAATGGAAGGTAACGTTCTCATAAGGAGTGATTTCAGTGGGAACAGAAATTGAATTTGAATTCAATATTTTTGAATTTGTAATGCACAAATTTAACTTGTCAGACACATTTTTCAATTTCAGTTCTCTAATTTCAGATTCAAAACAATATCCTGGTACTTTTCAGGTAGATGAGGACAGATTGAAGGTAGAGGAGGACAGATAGAAGGTAGAAGAGGACCGATTAAAGGTAGAGGAGGACAGAATGAAGGAGAACAGATAGAAGGTAGAGGAGGACAGATAGAAGGTAGAGGAGGACAGATGTAAGGTAGAGGAGGACAGATAGAAGGTAGAGGAGGACAGATGGAAGGTAGATGGGGACAGATAGAAGGTAGAGGAGGACAGATTGAAGGTTGAGGAGGACAGATAGAAGGTAGAGGAGGACAGATAGAAGATAGAGGAGGACAGATAGAAGGTAGAGGAGGACATATAGAAGGTAGAGGAGAACAGATAGAAGGAGAACAGATAGAAGGTAGAGGAGGACAGATAGAAGGAGAACAGATAGAAGGTAGAGGAGGACCAATAGAAGGAGGACCGATTGAAGGTAGAGGAGGACAGATAGAAGGTAGAGGAGAACAGATAGAGGGTAGAGGAAAACAGATTAAAGGAGAACAGATAGAAGGTAGAGGAGGACAGATTAAAGGTAGAGTAGGACAGATAGAAGGTAGAGGAGGACAGATAGAAGGTAGAGGAAGACAGAAGGTAGAGGAGGACAGATTGAAGGTAGAGGAGGACAGATAGAAGGTAGAGGAGGACAGATAAAAGGAGAACAGATAGAAGGTAGAGGAGAACAGATAGAAGGAGGACATATTGAAAGTAGAGGAGGACAGATTAAAGGTAGAGGAGGACAGATAGAAGGTAGAGGAGGACAGATAGAAGGTAGAGGAGGACAGATTGGAGGTAGAGGAGGACAGATAGAAGGAAGAGGAGGACATATAGAAGGTAGAGGAGGACAGATTGAAGGTAGAGGAAGACAGAAGGTAGAGGAGGACAGATTGAAGGTAGAGGAGGACAGATTGAAGGTAGAGGAGGACAGATAAAAGGAGAACAGATAGAAGGTAGAGGAGAACAGATAGAAGGAGGACATATTGAAAGTAGAGGAGGACAGATAGAAGGTAGAGGAGGACAGATTAAAGGTAGAGGAAGACAGATAGAAGGTAGAGGAGGACATATTGAAGGTAGAGGAGGACAGATAGAAGGTAGAGGAGGACAGATAGAAGATAGAGGAGGACAGATAGAAGGAGGACAGATAGAAGGAGGATACATTGCAGGTAGAGGAGGACAGATAGAAGGTAGAGGAGGACAGATAGAAGGAGGACAGTTAGAGGAGGACAGATAGAAGGTAGAGGAGAACAGATAAAAGGAGAACAGATAGAAGGTAGAGGAGGACATATAGAAGGTAGAGGAGGACAGATTGAAGGTAGAGGAAGACAGAAGGTAGAGGAGGACAGATTGAAGGTAGAGGAGGACAGATTGAAGGTAGAGGAGGACAGATAAAAGGAGAACAGATAGAAGGTAGAGGAGAACAGATAAAAAGAGGACAGATTGAAGGTAGATGAGGACAGATAGAAGGAAGAGGAGGACAGATTGAAGGTAGAGGAGGACAGATAGAAGGAGGACAGATAAAAGGTAGAGGAGGACAGAGAGAAGGTAGAGGAGAACAGATAGAAAGAGGACAGATAGAAGGAGGATACATTGCAGGTAGAGGAGGACAGATAGAAGGTAGAGGAGGACAGATAGAAGGAGGACAGTTAGAGGAGGACAGATAGAAGGTAGAGGAGAACAGATAAAAGGAGAACAGATAGAAGGTAGAGAACGACAGATTGAAGGTAGAGGAGGACAGATAGGAGGAGGACAGATTGAAGGTAGAGAACGACAGATTGAAGGTAGAGGAGGGCAGATAGAAGGAGGACAGATTGAAGGTAGAGAATGACAGATAGAAGGAGAACAGATAGAAGGTAGAGGAGGACAGATAGAAGGTAGAGGAGGACAGATTGAAGGTAGAGAACGACAGATTGAAGGTAGAGGAGGACAGATAGAAGGTAGAGGAGGACAGATAAAAGGTAGAGGAGGAGAGATTGAAGGTAGAGGAGGACAGATAGAAGGTAGAGGAGGACAGATAGAAGGTAGAGGAGGACAGATAGAAGGTAGACGAGGACAGATTGAAGGTAGAGAACGACAGATTGAAGGTAGAGGAGGACAGATAGAAGGTAGAGGAGGACAGATAGAAGGTAGAGGAGGAGAGATTGAAGGTAGAGGAGGACAGATAGAAGGTAGAGGAGGACAGATAGAAGGTAGAGGAGGACAGATTGAAGGTAGAGGAGAAAAGATAGAAGGTAGAGGAGGACAGATAGAAGGTAGAGGAGGACAGATAGAAGGTAGAGGAGGACAGATAGATGGTAGAGGAGAACAGATGGAAGGTAGAGGAGGACAGATTGAAGGTAGAGGAGGATAGATAGAAGGAGGACAGATTGAAGGTAGAGGAGGACAGATAGAAGGAGGACAGATTGAAGGTAGAGGAGGAGGGTTAGAAGGTAGAGGAGGACAGATTGAAGGTAGAGGAGGACAGATAGAAAGTAGAGGAGGACAGATAGAAGGAGGACAGATTGAAGGTAGAGGAGGACAGATAGAAGGAGGACAGATTGAAGGTAGAGGAGGACAGATTGAAGGTAGAGGAGGACAGATAGAAGGTAGAGGAGGACAGATTGAAGGTAGAGGAGGACAGATTGAAGGTAGAGGAGGACAGATAAAAGGTAGAGGAGGACAGATAGAAGGTAGAGGAGGACCGATTGAAGGTAGAGGAGGACAGATAGAAGGTAGAGGGCGACAGATATAAGGTAGAGGAGGACAGATAGAAGGAATCACTGTGGTAAACAGAAGCTAGCAGTACCAATGGAGTGTTTTCTGGTGGTTTCTGAAGCCAACATGGCATGTTGAATTTGTCTGTAGCGTTTGAACCATTTGGGCTTCAAGCTGTTTAATTCCTGAAAGCTGAGACTCTCTGAAACAGGTACAGAACACATTAGGAGGATGTGTGACAACAACAAAAATACAGTTTGGCCCCGATAAGAATATGTTGAATATCTCTGCGTAGCAGAACCTGGGGAAAGGTCACTGTTAGGGACTGGAGCCAGGGGGGCTTCAGGGGACAGAGGCTCAGTGAGGAAGAGTAAACTGTTTAAACTCAGGGTTTTATTACATAACTTGTACTAACTAGGCTGAGTGCATGTTTGCTGAACTCTGGACATTGTATATGGTAATGAGTTATAGATGTTACAGTCTTCATCATTATTAAATCATTGTTTTCTTTAGTATTTTTCAGACAACATACAACAACCCTAAAAGCACCAACAGGCCAATGATCTGGATAGAGTTACAGATATGACAAACTCTTTAAAGACTTGATCAGAGTGTAGTTGTCACACACACACACACACACACACACATACACACACACACACACACACAAAACAAAAAACACAATTTGTTTTACTGTAAAATAGCATTGTATCTGGTCAAACACATTTTTTACCAAAAGTTTACGAAAGTTTGTCAACAGGCTGATTGGTTAGCTATTTGAGCCAGTAAAGGGGGCTTTACTATCTTTAGGTAGGGGAATAACTTTTCCTTCCCTCCAGGCCTGAGGGAACACACTTTATAGTAATAGTCATTGTTGATAGACAACAATCATTGTTTCACCTCTTCACACTGACTTTACGGAATTCAAAATGACAATGCTTGTCTTTCATAATTTGGTCAGATATACTTGAATGTGTAGTGTCTGTGTTTGTTTGCTAAATTTGCCAATGAAAAAAATATTAAAGTAGTTGGCAATATCAGTGGATTTAGTGATGAATGAGCATCTGATTCAATGAATGATGGAGCAGAGTTGACCTTTTTGCTAAAAAGTTAGGGAATACATTCTGAATGTGTGAATACATTCTGAAGGTGTGAATACATTCTGAAAGTGTGAATACATTCTGAAGGTGGGAATACATTCTGAAGGTGGGAATACATTCTGAAGGTGGGAATACATTCTGAAGGTGGGAATACATTCTGAAGGTGTGAATACATTCTGAAGGTGGGAATACATTCTGAAGGTGGGAATACATTCTGAAGGTGGGAATACATTCTGAAGGTGGGAATACATTTTGAAGGTGGGAATACATTCTGAAGGTGGGAATACATTCTGAAGGTGTGAATACATTCTGAAGGTGTGAATACATTCTGAAGGTGTGAATACATTCTGAAGGTGTGAATACATTCTGAAGGTGTGAATACATTCTGAAGGTGTGAATACATTCTGAAGGTGTGAATACATTCTGAAGGTGGGAATACATTCTGAAGGTGTGAATACATTCTGAAGGTGGGAATACATTCTGAAGGTGGGAATACATTCTGAAGGTGTGAATACATTCTGAAGGTGTGAATACATTCTGAAGGTGGGAATACATTCTGAAGGTGGGAATACATTCTGAAGGTGGGAATACATTCTGAAGGTGGGAATACATTCTGAAGGTGCTGTAACTTGTAAACAACACAAGTGAAGTTCAACTGTCGTACCCCATCAGAACCCAACATGTACACTTGTTTTACTCTATTGTTTGTAAACAATGTAATTGAAAACAAACATTGTATTTGGATGGCCAGTCCTTGCAATCATAGCTCTGTCTATGAATTTGAGTGTTTGCATTTCTCCAGGTCAATCCCTGATTTTTATAATAACAGAGGTGGGGTGGCTGCTTTGTCATTGTTACAATTAAGGACTCGAGCTTTAAGATAAACATTTTGTAATAACCTACATTAGAACCATGTCCTCCCTGAGCCTCTGTACCCTGAGACCCCTCCCTACCTCCAGGCTCAAACCCTCCCACCCTGAGAGAAATATGCCTGAGGCAGTTTGGGAAATCACCTGGCATTTCCAGCTTTAGGCTACAGGTTATTAAAAAATAACTGCATTGCTCCATCCCACTATTCATGGTAGGCCTACCCTAAATACATACACCAATACCTAATGTGCAATTGAATTAATTATTCATAAAGAAATGCTTGTCTGTTGCATCAAATGTGAGTGCATTTTATAGGTCTGTCCTCCCTCATCTACAGACCCCAGGCTGCTCTCTCTGACACCCTTTAACCTGGATGAGAAATGTATTGTTGATGAACTACAGGCAGTATTTAATTGGTCAAAACCTGCTATAGTTTAAATGTTACAACTCAAAGTATGATGCCTTTTGGTCAATGTCTTGAATGCAACAGTTTATATTCTACAGGAGATCTGAAAAACTCTTCCTCATTCTCTAACCCTCATCCTCCAACCCTCATCCTGGCTTCAGACCAGAGATGTGGTTGTTTACACTTCCCCTTTTTAAAGGCCTTGGTTTGGAAAGTCCCATCACTCTCCTGTTTCAGTTCAGCCAATAGGAAAATTAAATTCAGAGTTGTTCTCAATGTATCACCTGTTGCCAGGGAGAGGTGTAATTATAGGGTGAGATAATGAATCACAGCAGACTATAGAGGACACTGAGGTTGAGGCAGGAGGACCACAGTCTCCCTCTGCTGGACAGAAGGGTTCATTACAACTACATGTTGGTCCATTTCCTTCATATAAAATCCACATGATTTCACTATAAGGTTGAAATCTGGGGTTACGTTGGGATTTCAAATCCTACCGCTTTCTCAATTCATCACAGATTCAGCTTCCATTTTCTGCTTCCTAACGGTTAATAAACTAATTTACTTAATGAACATTGATTTACAACTAAAGTGATGTTTAAAATGTTAAAACATACACATGCAGAATCAATGCACTGCTGTAGTGAAGTCATTTTAGTTTAAATTACAGTACAGGGGTGTGATGTCAGGACAGGGGTGTGATGTCAGTACAGGGGTGTGATGTCAGTACAGGGGTGTGATGTCAGTACAGGGGTGTGATGTCAGGACAGGGGTGTGATGTCAGTACAGGGGTGTGATGTCAATACAGGGGTGTGATGTCAGGACAGGGGTGTGATGTCAGGACAGGGGTGTGATGTCAGGACAGGGGTGTGATGTCAGTACAGGGGTGTGATGTCAGTACAGGGGTGTGATGTCAGTACAGGGGTGTGATGTCAGTACAGGGGTGTGATGTCAGTACAGGGGTGTGATGTCAGTACAGGGGTGTGATGTCAGGACAGGGGTGTGATGTCAGTACAGGGGTGTGATGTCAGTACAGGGGTGTGATGTCAGTACAGGGGTGTGATGTCAGTACAGGGGTGTGATGTCAGGGAAGGGGTGTGATGTCAGTACAGGGGTGTGATGTCAGGGAAGGGGTGTAATGTCAGTACAGGGGTGTGATGTCAGGGAAGGGGTGTGATGTCAGTACAGGGGTGTGCTGTCAGGGAAGGGGTGTGATGTCAGTACAGGGGTGTGATGTCAGGACAGGGTATGATGTCAGTACAGGGGTGTGATGTCAGGACAGGGGTGTGATGTCAGGATAGGGGTGTGATGTCAGTACAGGGGTGTGATGTCAGTACAGGGGGACATTTAAAGTCTAAAACATGAAGAAATGAAACACTAAATTTTAACCATTTACTGAACATATTCCATAACAAGCAAGAAAATCTCATTTGGGATCCATTTCTGCAGCAGACACAGCAATGTGCCTTCAAGCCTGAAAATATAGTAAACAGGTATTAGTAGTGAGACATCAAATGACTATAATGACATATTTAACATGAGCCATTGTAACTGGTCTTTAGGCAGAATAGAGTCTCACCTTGTTGATACTAGAGCACCCCTGTTATAGGAGAGAGAAACAGAGAAATAGAGAGAGACAGAGAGAGATACAGAGAGAGAGAGAGAGACAGAGAGACAGAGAGACAGAGAGACAGAGAGAGACAGAGAGAGAGAGCGAGACAGAGAGAGAAACGGAGAAATAGAGAGAGATAGAGAGAGAGAAAGAGAGAGACAGAGAGAGACAGAGAGACAGAGAGAGACATAAAGAGAAACAGAGAAATAGAGAGAGAGAGACAGAGAGAGAAACAGAGAGAGAGAGAGACAGAGAGAGAGACAGGGAGAGAGACAGGGAGAGAGACAGGGAGAGAGAGAGAGAGAGAGAGAGACAGACAGAGAGACAGAGAGAGAGACAGAGAGAGAGAGACAGAGAGAGACAGAGAGAGAGAGCGAGACAGAGAGAGAAACAGAGAAATAGAGAGAGATAGAGAGAGAGAGAGAGAGAGAGAGAGAGAGAGAGAGACAGACAGAGAGAGAAACAGAGAAATAGAGAGAGAGAGACAGAGAGAGAAACAGAGAGAGAGAGAGACAGAGAGAGAGACAGGGAGAGAGACAGGGAGAGAGACAGGGAGAGAGAGAGAGACAGAGAGAGACAGGGAGAGAGAGAGAGACAGACAGAGAGACAGAGAGAATATGAATCATAACATTCACATGTTGATGAACACAATCCCTGTCACAAATGCTGTTCTATTCACTATTACATCAAGTTGTCATCATTCCTTCCATGTGCTGTATAACACTACTGTCCTGTTAGAAAGTCCTATGTTCTCTCTAGAGTGTATATATCTATGTTTTCTACACACTGATGACCTCACCAGAAGACTTCTTCTTGTAGTAGATCAGTCCTGCTAATGCTAAGATGGTTCCCAGCACCAGACCAGATGCACCGATCGCTATCTTATTCCTCTCAGCCTCAGGCAGGGACGGGTCTGTCAGAGAGAAAGGATCATTTCAACAATATTACTGATTCAATAACAGTATTTCTATTAAATACACAACACACACAACATAGTCTGTGTACCACCATTACCTCACATCCCATGAACCTACTCTCACACATCCTTACCTCACATCCCATGAACCTACTCTCACACACCCTTACCTCACGTCCCATGAACCTACTCTCACACATCCTTACCTCACATCCCATGAACCTACTCTCACACACCCTTACCTCACGTCCCATGAACCTACTCTCACACACCCTTACATTACATCCCATGAACCTACTCTCACACACCCTTACCCCACTCTCACACACCCTTACCCCACTCTCACACACCCTTACCCCACTCTCACACTCCCGTACCCCACTTTCACACCCTTACCCCACTCTCACACACCCTTACCCCACTCTCACACTCCCTTACCCCACTCTCACTCCCTTACCCCACTCTCACGTACCCTTATCCCACTATCACCCCTTACCCCACTATCACCCATTACTCCATTATCGCCCTTTACCCCACTATCACCCATTACTCCATTATTGCCCTTTACCCCACTATCACCCCTTACCCCACTATCGCCCCTTACCCCACTATCACCCCATTACCCCACTCAAAATATCTTACCCCACTCACACCCCATTATCATTCTCACACCATTACCCCACTATCGCCCCTTACCCCACTATCACCCATTACTCCATTATCACTCCTTACCACACTATCACCCATTAGTCCATTATCACCCCTTACCCCACTATCATCCATTACTCCATTATCACCCCTTACCCCACTATCACCCAGTACTCCATTATCGCCCCCTTACCCCACTATCGCCCCCTTACCCCACTATCACCCCCTACCTCACTATCACCCCTTACCCCACTATCACCCCCTTACCCCATTATCACCCCCTTACTCCCCTATCGCCCCCTTACCCCACTATCACCCCATTACCCCACTATTGCCCCTTACCCCACTATCGCCCCATTACCCCACTATCGCCCCATTACCGCACTATCGCCCCATTACCCCACTATCACCCCATTACCCCACTATCACCCCATTATCGCCCCTTACCCCACTATCGCCCCATTACTCCACTATCACCCCTTAGCCCACTATCACCCCATTACCCCACTGTCGCCCCATTACCCCACTATCACTATGCATGCATATGTCTCTCTGTCTCTGTCTCTGTCTCTCTGTCTCTCTATCTCTGTCTCTGTCTTTGTCACTGTCTCTCTGTCTCTCTGTCTCTGTGTCTCTGTCTCTCTTTCTCTCTGTCTCTGTCTCTCTGTCTCTCTATCTCTCTGTCTGTCTCTGTCTCTCTGTTTCTGTCTCTCTGTTTCTGTCTCTTTCTCTCTGTCTCTTTGTCTCTGTCTCTCTGTCTCTGTCTCTTTCTCTGTCTCTCTATCTCTGTCTCTGTCTCTGTCTCTCTCTCTGTCTCTATGTCTCTGTCTCTCTGTCTCTATGTCTCTGTCTCTCTGTCTCTGTTTTTGTCTCTCTTTCTCTCTGTCTCTCTGTCTCTTTCTCTATCTCTCTCTCTGTCTCTGTCTCTCTGTCTCTATGTCTCTCTGTCTCTGTCTTTCTCTCTGTCTCTATCTTTCTCTCTCTCTCAATTCAATTCAATTCAATTCAATTCAATTCAATTCAAGGGCTTTATTGGCATGGGAAACACATGTTAACATTGCCAAAGCAATGTATCTGTCTCTGTCTCTCTGTCTCTGTATCTCAATCTCTCTGTCTCTCTGTCTCTGTCTCTGTCTCTCTCTGTCTCTCTGTCTTTATCTTTCTCTCTCTCAATTAAATTAAATTCAATTCAATTCAATTTAAGGGCTTTATTGGCATGGGAAACGTGTTAACATTGCCAAAGCAATGTATCTGTCTCTGTCTCTCTGACTCTCTGTCTCTGTATCTCAATCTCTATCTCTATCTCTCTGTCTCTGTCTCTCTGTCTCTCTGTCTCTCTGTCTCTGTCTCTCTGTCTCTGTCTCTGTGTCTCTGTCTCTGTCTCTCTTTCTCCCTGTCTCTCTGTGTCTTTCTCAATCTCTCTAACTCTGTCTCTATGTCTCTGTCTCTGTCTCTCTGTTTCTGTCTCTGTCTCTGTCTCTCTGTCTCTCTGTCTCTGTCTCTCTGTCTCTCTATCTTTGTCTCTGTCTCTCTCTATGTCTCTGTCTCTCTGTCTCTGTTTCTGTCTCTATCTCTCTCTGTCTCTGTCTCTTTCTCTCTGTCTCTATGTCTCTGTCTCTCTCTCTCTCTCTGTCTCTATCTTTCTCTCTCTCTCTCAATTCAATCTCTGTCTCTCTGTCTCTGTTTCTGTCTCTATCTCTCTCTGTCTCTCTGTCTCTGTCTCTTTCTCTCTGTCTCTATGTCTCTTTCTCTCTGTCTCTATGTCTCTGTCTCTCTCTCTCTCTCTGTCTCTATCTTTCTCTCTCTCTCTCAATTCAATTCAATTCAATTCAATTCAATTCAAGGGCTTTATTGGCATGGGAAACATGTGTTAACATTGCCAAAGCAATGTATCTGTCTCTGTCTCTGTCTCTCTGTCTCTGTATCTCAATCTCTATCTCTCTGTCCCTGTCTCTCTGTCTCTCTGTCTCTGTCTCTGTCAAATTCAAATTCAAATTCAAGCTGCTTTATTGGCATGAAAAACATTGTGTCAATATTGCCAAAGCAACAATGTATACAATATACATTGTAACAAAATTGTAAATGATAGCAAATAATAATATAAAATGGTAGTAAATAATAATACAAAAATAAATACAATAAAATGGTAACAGTCTACAGTAAACATTAATAATTATAGTAATAACAATAATAGTAATAATAAGTAAGTTACTGTTTACTATGCAGATGTTATTATTCAGTGTCCCTCAGGCTATGGCAGGAAAATACATATTTGGCTGCAAGAGGAGCCATTGCTCCTTCGCCCATGAGTATTCTTAGTTTTTCCTCTGGGTTCAATTTGTAAAAATGTGGAATATATGTAGTCATTTCTGTGAATAATGAATCTCTTTGTGAGGAATATTTATCACAGTAAAGGAGAAAGTGCATCTCTGTCTCTACCTCCCCTGTCATGCAGTGACCACATACACGCTCTTCTTTGGGTAGCCATGTCTTTTTATGTCTGCCGGTTTCTATTGCCAATCGGTGGTCACTCAGCCTGTACTTGGTAAGGATCTGTCTCTGCTTCGTATCTCTGACAGAGTAGAGATAATCAGCCAATTCATATTCTCTGTTTAGGGTCAGATAGCAATTTAGTCGGCTTTGGGATTTTGTTTCGTTTTTCCAGTATTGTAAGTATGATTCCTTTGATTGGTTCATGATTTTGTTTATTGGAATTCTTTCTTTTGAAGCAGTGCTGGTGTCAGCTTGATTGGTGAGGTCCAACACCAGCTGACTGAGAGGGCTCGTTTCTGGGCTCAGTTCTTGGGCTTGAAGTGCTTTAAATTGCAGACTCGAATTTGGACTTGAATTTAGATGTAGCCAAAATTTTAATGATCTTTTCTGTATTTTCATTATTACTGGAAAACGGCCCAATTCTGCCCTACATGCATTAGTTGGTGTATTTCTCTGGACTTGTAGAATTTTCCGACAGAATTCTGCATGTAGGGTTTCAATTGGATGTTTGTCCCACATTTTAAAATCCAGTTTATTGAGTGGCCCCCAAACCTCACTTCCATAAAGTGCTATTGGTAGGATTACACTGTCAAATATTTTAGTCCAAATTCTAATTGGGATGTTGATTTTGAATAATTTCATTTTTATTGCATACATTGCTCTGCGGGCTTTTTCTTTGAGTGCCTTCACTGCCATATTAAAGTTTCCCGATGCAGATATGGTCAGACCAAGGTAGGTGTAATTTTTTGTGTGTTCAATTAAGGTGTTGTTCAGGGTGAATTTACATTTTTGTTTCTGACATCTGGGTTTTTTTTGGAAAATCATGATTTTAGTTTTTTGGAAATTTACTGCCAGGGCCCAATTATGGCAATATTGCTCCAGAATATTAATGTTTTGTTGAAGACCTTCTTTGGTTGGTGATAGAAGTACCAAGTCATCAGCATATAGCAGGTATTTCACCTCTGTGTCAAATAGTGTGAGTCCTGGGGCTGGAGATTGGTCCAACATGTCTGCTAATTCATTGATATAAATGTTGAAAAGATTTGGACTCAAATTGCAGCCTTGTCTCACACCTCGACATTGTGAAAAAAATTCTGTTCTTTGGTTTTTGATTTTTATTGCACACTTATTTTCTGTGTACATACATTTTATTAAGTCATACACCTTACCACCAAGCCCACTTTGTAGAATTTTGTAGAATAGCCCTTCGTGCCAAATCGAATCAAATGCTTTTTTAAAGTCAATAAAGCAAGCAAAGATTTTGCCCTCTTTTTTTTGGTGGACGTGTTTATTAATTAGTGTGTGTAAGGTGTATATATGGTCAGTAGTGCGATGGTTAGGGAGAAAGCCAATTTGACATTTACTTATTACATTTGTTTCTTGAAGAAAGGTTTGAATTCTTGAATTCAAAATGCTACAGAAAATCTTTCCCAAGTTACTGTTGACGCAAATTCCCCTGTAATTATTGGGGTCTGATTTGTCTCCACTTTTGTGGATAGGGGAGATGAGCCCCTGGTTCCAGACATCAGGGAAGCAGCCAGAAGTTAAAACCATGTTGAACAATTTAAGCACAGCATTTTGCAACTCAGGTGTGCTGTTTTTCAGCATTTCATTTCTGATGTTGTCTACACCACAAGCCTTTTTTGATTTAATAGATTTTAGCTTTTCATTTAGTTCTTGTTGGGTTATTGGGTAATCTAATGGATTTTGGTTGTTTTTAATGACTGATTCCAGGATGTTCAATTTTTCTTTAATTTCTAATTGGTTCTGGTTTAAGTCTTTTTGTGGGATGTTTTTGTATAGATTATCAAAGTAAGTTTTCCAAATTCCTACATCTTGTATGGCTAATTCTTGTGGCTTTGTTGTGCTTAAATTGTTCCACATGTCCCAGAACTGATTTTGGTCAATTGCGTTTTCAATTTCATCAAGTGTCTTGTTGGTATAATTCAATTTCTTGCATTTCAGTGTTTGTTTATACTGTTTCAGAGTTTCAAAGTATTCATATCGTAGCTCTGGGTTGTTTTGCTGCTTATGTTTTTTGTTTGACATTTGTCTTAGGTGTTTTCTAATTGTTTTACATTCATTATCAAACCATTTGTCAGAAACATTTTGATTTTTGCTTCTGATGTTGCATTGCTTTGGTTTTCTCAAATTTGCTTTCGATGCTGCTTTTTGGAATATGCAGTTGATGTTTTGGGTAGCTGAATTGACACCATCTTTATTGTTTTGGTACTGTGAGTTATTGAAAAACTGTATAGAGTTCATCATTTCATTTGAGTTCAATGTTTCAATGAATGCCTCTGCACTGTTTGGAGCCCATCTGAACGATTGGTTTATGTTGTAAAGTTTATTGGGCTGTTTTTTTGAATGAATATTGCCGGTTAATTTCTTCAGAAACACGTTGATCTGACTGTGATCTGACAATGGTGTCTGTGGTCTGACAGTGAATGCACTAATGGAGGAGGGGTCAATGTCAGTGATGGCATAATCGACTACACTTGTCCCAAGAGCTGAGCAGTAAGTAAACTGACCTAAAGAGTCCCCTCTGATTCTACCATTAAGCATGTACAGGCCTAAGGCTCGACAGAGATGTACTAACTCTTTTCCATTTTTGTTCAGTATTTGGTCAGGACTGTTTCTATTATTTATAATAGGGCTACTGTACAAGGAGGGGTGTCCAAATATGTGGTGGTTACCTCCCGCATCAGTGTAGTCAGGCTCAGAACCTGTTCTTGCATTGAAATCTCCACAAAGAAGCACTTTACCCTGCGCCTGAAATGTAATGATTTCTGTCTGGAGATTGTCAAAAAACTGATCATCATAATATGATGAATCTGAAGGAGGAGCATAAGCTGCACATATGTATACATCATTGTCACAATAGATTGTACCTTTGTTAAGTTTTAGCCAAATGTGAGTGGTACCTTTTTTCATTTCATTCAGTGCTAAGTCCTGCTTATGCCAAATGATGATTCCACCTGAGTCTCGGCCCCGTTTAACATTTTTATGTTTGATTGATGGTAGTAAACTTTCTCTATAGCCTGAGGGACACTGAGTATCTATGTCTCCACGACACCATGTTTCCAGTAGGATTATGATGTCCTGTCCCTTGATGTTTTTAATCAATTCTGGATTAGTTGTTTTATAACCAAAATGTGAAGAGTAT
This sequence comes from Oncorhynchus clarkii lewisi, assembly GCF_045791955.1. Lineage (NCBI taxonomy): Eukaryota > Metazoa > Chordata > Actinopteri > Salmoniformes > Salmonidae > Oncorhynchus > Oncorhynchus clarkii. The sequence continues at coordinate 55,453,962 of NC_092163.1, forward strand.
AGGCCCTGGATATTCCAAGAGCTGATAGTTAATGATCTCATTTATAATAAGTGATATTCACTGGTTTGAGTAAAGTACATCGAAAAAAAACAAAAAAAATAAAATACTATATATACATATATATATATACATACATATATATATATATATACATATATATATATACATACATATACATATACATATACATACATATATACATACACATACACATACACATACACATACATATATATACATACACACACACACACACACACACACACACACACATACACACACACACACATACATATATGCATATATATATATATACATACACATACACATATATATATATATATATATATACATACACATATATATATATATATATATATATATATATATATACACACATACATGCACATACACATATACACACATACATACATACATACACACACACGAGCACACACACACACACACACACACACACACCATTACATATAATAATTATTATAATACCGGTGTCAATACATTTAGGAATATTTGTAAACAAATTAATAAGAATGGAATAAGATTGCACTGTACTTATTTTATGTGCAATCTGCAACCCTGTGTGTTTGTGTGTGTGTGTGTGTGTGTGTGCGTGCCCGTGTGTGAATTAAAGGGACTGTCTAGCTCAGTAGTCTGCATATTAGTTGCAGTAGTTGGCGCACCTCTCCTATCTCTGATTGTTCTAGGGGTCTTCTGCCAGAGGTTACCTCAGCATATGTAGGCTGACGATCTAATTGATACATGGTGTGGACTGCATCATGTGGTCTACTTCCCTGAAGGGCAGTGTTCTGACCGACCCTGGAGTAGTGGTCAGAGCTGTGTTGTGATGGGCTGGGTCTAGTAGAGCTGTGTTGTGATGGGACAGGTCTAGTAGAGCTGTGTTGTGATGGGCCGGGTCTAGTAGAGCTGTGTTGTGATGGGCCGGGTCTAGTAGAGCTGTGTTGTGATGGGCCGGGTCTAGTAGAGCTGTGTTGTGATGGGCCGGGTCTAGTAGAGCTTTGTTGTGATGGGCCAGGTCTAGTAGAGCTGTGTTGTGATGGGCCAGGTCTAGTAGAGCTGTGTTGGGATGGGCCGGGTCTAGTAGAGCTGTGTTGTGAAGGGCCGGGTCTAGTAGAGCTGTGTTGTGATGGGCCAGGTCTAGTAGAGCTGTGCTGTGTTGGGCCTGGTCTAGTAGAGCTGTGCTGTAATAAGCCATGTCTGGCTCTTTTCTCCTCGGGATGGTGGAGGTACTGTTGTTTCAGAAGGTGGGGCGGGGGACCTTTGTTGCTGGGGTGATGGGTGTGTGGGTCCCTGCCAAGTGTTGCATCTTTTAGGTCCTTGGCAAAGGTTCTGATACTGTCCTGATCAAGATGTATATTATCATATAAGTGTTGACATGTCAGAGTGGGGTGGTGAGCCGTTCTGACGTTGAGCAGTGAGGCACAGTTCACAGTGATCTGTTGATTTATTTTGTCGATCAACTTTTCTGGGAAGTCTTTTCTTGGTAGGAGGGTGGACACAACTATATTGGTTGTTGGGAACATAGCCTGTGCCCGTTCTGCCACTCTTCTCACTGCCCCAGATACATTTTCACCTTTGGCATGAAGGTCGTTTGTGCCAGTGTGGATGATGATGTTGTCAGGGGTGTCAATCCTGGTCTGACTGAGTAGCTGCATTGCACTCTCAGTTGTAGGACACCAGAATTTATACACCTGGTGTCTAGGGAATAATCTTTCCTGGACTAAGAACTTCCCATTTGAATCAATTAGAATTGCAGTTGTGGGTGATTGTCTGGGTGGAGCAGACTGGGAGGCTGGTATTCTGACCTGGGCTGGAGCAGACTGGGAGACTGGTAGGTTAACCTGGGCTGGAGCAGACTGGGAGGCTGGTATTCTGACCTGGGCTGGAGCAGACTGGGAGGCTGGTAGGTTGACCTGGGCTGGAGCAGACTGGGAGGCTGGTAGGTTAACCTGGGCTGGAGCAGACTGGGAGGCTGGTATTCTGACCTGGGCTGGAGCAGACTGGGAGGCTGGTAGGTTGATCTGGGCTGGAGCAGACTGAGAGGCTGTTAGGTTGACCTGGGCTGGAGCAGACTGGTAGGCTGGTGCAGTGTCATCCGGCTGTCTAGTGGAGGCCATGCTGGTCTCAGGTTCTGCTTGTGTTGTACCAAGCTGGTGGACATGTTCTCTAGATGCAGAGGACACAATGACTCTCTGCCGGTTGAGGGTGTCAATGTACCTCTCTTTTTGTTCGAGCTCCTTTCTTGTTGTGCTCAGATGGTCTCTGAGGTCATCATTTGTCTGACTCAGCTTGTCCATTCTGCTTTCTAATTTAGCTATGGATGCTCTGCTCTCCTCCCTGAACTGTTTCATCTCTTCTTTGAGTTTCTGGACAGTGTCCTCCTCTTGAAGCTTGTTCTCTCTGAGTTCTATGACCTCTGCTTCGACTAGAGAGAGGGTGTTGTGGAAACGTTGCATAGCAGGTGTTCTTATTGAAATTGTCATGTCCTTGACTCTGTCTGCTGCAGGTGAGGTAGGTAAAAGGACGTTGAGGGCTTCCTGCTGGGTCACAGAGACCATTGGGGTCTGCTTTTCTCCATCTCCCTCCTTGACTTTTTCCTCATTTTCTGAGATGATGTCAGCGTCTTCTTTTAGGGTAGCAAACCTATTCTCAAAAGCCTGGAGGCTTGAATCATTGCCTTGTATCAATACAGTTCCATTATTATATAAGTTTACTGTTTGATATGTGTTGCTCTGGTCAGCTTCTTCAAAAATGCTGATCTGACATCCTTGGCTGATGCCCCTCTTTTTTGAGAAAGGGAAATGGTTGCAAATAACCTTTTTCCATATGTTCCCTCGATTGGTATTAAAAATTAAATTTGCTCTTGTTTTGTAACTGGTAAGATCTGCAAACAGGCATTCATGGTTCTGTCCCATCAACAAACCTTTGAAACTTTTCTTGGCTTTCTCTGTTTGGATGTCTGGTGGGTAAACAATTTCCATAGCAACGCTGGTGATGTTGGCTACAATGTTGCAATAGAAGTGCTGTTTCTTGAATTATGCTCTCTTGTTTCTTCAGAGGACTGTTTCACTTTGTTGTCCTGTTTTCTTTTCCTTTTTCTTCTGTCCTTATTTTGTCTTCCTTTCTTCTGTTAACTAGATATTTTTTTGTTATTCTTTGTAAGCTAGCTAGCTTCTTCCAGGAGAGTCCTTAGCAACTGCTTAGCAACATGTAAACAATTCAGCTAACAATTCAGCTAGCTAAGATAACTGTATAATTTTATGAAAAATAGTTACTTTTTCAAAATCCTGTCTTTTTGGTTTGTTGCTTCTATTGTCTTCTATTGAGTCTTGCAGTTTTCTTTTGATTTTTTCGATGTACTTCACTCTAAAAAACCATTTAAATCTCAATATATACAGGAGCTCATTTTTCAGCAGCTGCTCAATTTGGAACTCCGGAACTCTCTGTCTCTCTCTCTATCTTTCTCTCTCTCAATTAAATTAAATTCAATTAAATTCAATTCAAGGGCTTTATTGGCATGGGAAACATGTGTTAACATTGCCAAAGCAATGTATCTGTCTCTGTCTCTCTGACTCTCTGTCTCTGTATCTCAATCTCTATCTCTATCTCTCTCTGTCTCTCTGTCTCTGTCTCTCTATCTCAATCTCAATCTCTATCTCTATCTCTATCTCTCTGTCTCTGTGTCTCTGTCTCTGTCTCTCTGTCTCTGTGTCTTTCTCTGTCTCTATGTTTCTGTCTCTGTGTCTCTCTGTTTCTGTCTCTCTATCTCTATCTCTGTCTCTATGTCTCTCTGTCTCTGTCTCTGTCTCTCTGTCTCTCTCTTTCTCTCTCTCAATTCAATTCAATTAAAGGGCTTTATTGGCATGGGAAACGTGTTAACATTGCCAAAGCAATGTATCTGTCTCTGTCTCTCTGACTCTCTGTCTCTGTATCTCAATCTCTATCTCTCTGTCTCTGTCTCTCTCTATCTCTATCTCTATCTCTCTGTCTCTCTGTCTCTGTGTCTCTGTCTCTCTCTCTTTCTCCCTGTCTCTCTATCTCTGTCTCTATGTCTCTGTCTCTGTCTCTGTCTCTCTGTTTCTGTCTCTGTCTCTCTGTTTCTGTCTCTTTCTCTCTGTTTCTGTCTCTGTCTCTCTATCTCTGTCTCTGTCAATCTCTCTGTGTCTCTGTCTCTGTTTCTGTCTCTATCTGTCTCTCTGTCTCTGTCTCTCTGTCTCTATGTCTCTGTCTCTCTCTCTATCTTTCTCTCTCTCTCTCAATTCAATTCAATTCAATTCAATTCAAGGGCTTTATTGGCATGGGAAACATGTGTTAACATTGCCAAAGCAATGTATCTGTCTCTGTCTCTCTGACTCTCTGTCTCTGTATCTCAATCTCTATCTCTATGTCTCTCTGTCTCTGTCTCTCTATCTCAATCTCAATCTCTATCTCTATCTCTCTGTCTCTGTCTCTGTCTCTGTCTCTCTGTCTCTGTATCTCAATCTCTATCTCTCTGTCTCTGTCTCTCTGTCTCTCTGTCTTTCTGTCTCTGTCTCTGTCTATCTTTCTCTCTCTCAATTAAATTAAATTCAATTCAATTCAATTTAAGGGCTTTATTGGCATGGGAAACATGTGTTAACATTGCCAAAGCAATGTATCTGTCTCTGTCTCTCTGACTCTCTGTCTCTGTATCTCAATCTCTATCTCTATGTCTCTCTGTCTCTGTCTCTCTATCTCAATCTCAATCTCTATCTCTATCTCTCTGTCTCTGTCTCTGTCTCTGTGTCTCTGTCTCTCTGTCTCTGTGTCTTTCTCTGTCTCTATGTTTCTGTCTCTGTGTCTCTCTGTCTTTCTGTCTCTGTCTCTGTCTCTCTGTCTCTCTCTTTCTCTCTCTCAATTCAATTCAATTAAAGGGCTTTATTGGCATGGGAAACATGTGTTAACATTGCCAAAGCAATGTATCTGTCTCTGTCTCTGTCTCTGTCTCTGTATCTCAATCTCTATGTCTCTGTCTCTCTGTCTCTGTCTCTGTCTCTCTCTCTATCTTTCTCTCTCTCAATTAAATTAAATTCAATTAAATTCAATTCAAGGGCTTTATTGGCATGGGAAACATGTGTTAACATTGCCAAAGCAATGTATCTGTCTCTGTCTCTCTGTCTCTCTGACTCTCTGTCTCTGTATCTCAATCTCTATCTCTATCTCTCTCTGTCTCTGTCTCTCTATCTCTATCTCTATCTCTCTGTCTCTGTCTCTGTGTCTCTGTCTCTCTGTCTCTGTGTCTTTCTCTGTCTCTATGTTTCTGTCTCTGTGTCTCTCTGTTTCTGTCTCTCTATCTCTATCTCTGTCTCTATGTCTCTCTGTCTCTGTCTCTCTGTCTCTGTCTCTTTCTCTCTCTCAATTCAATTCAATTTAAGGGCTTTATTGGCATGGGAAACGTGTTAACATTGCCAAAGCAATGTATCTGTCTCTGTCTCTCTGACTCTCTGTCTCTGTATCTCAATCTCTATCTCTCTGTCTCTGTCTCTCTGTCTCTCTATCTCTATCTCTATCTCTCTGTCTCTCTGTCTCTGTGTCTCTGTCTCTCTTTCTCCCTTTCTCTCTATCTCTGTCTATATGTCTCTGTCTCTGTCTCTGTCTCTCTGTTTCTGTCTCTCTGTTTCTGTCTCTTTCTCTCTGTTTCTGTCTCTGTCTCTCTGTCTCTCTGTCTCTCTATCTCTGTCTCTGTCTCTCTCTCTGTCTCTGTCTCTCTTTCTCCCTGTCTCTCTATCTCTGTCTCTATGTCTCTGTCTCTATGTCTCTGTCTCTGTCTCTCTGTTTCTGTCTCTGTCTCTCTGTTTCTGTCTCTTTCTCTCTGTTTCTGTCTCTGTCTCTCTGTCTCTCTGTCTCTCTGTCTCTCTATCTCTGTCTCTCTGTCTCTATCTGTCTCTGTCTCTCTGTCTCTATGTCTCTGTCTCTCTCTCTCTCTCTCTGTCTCTATCTTTCTCTCTCTCTCAATTCAATTCAATTCAATTCAATTCAATTTAAGGGCTTTATTGGCATGGGAAACATGTGTTAACATTGCCAAAGCAATGTATCTGTCTCTGTCTCTCTGACTCTCTGTCTCTGTATCTCAATCTCTATCTCTATCTCTATGTCTCTCTGTCTCTGTCTCTCTATCTCAATCTCAATCTCTATCTCTCTGTCTCTGTCTCTGTGTCTCTGTCTCTCTGTCTCTGTGTCTTTCTCTGTCTCTATGTTTCTGTCTCTGTGTCTCTCTGTCTCTGTCTCTCTGTCTTTCTGTCTCTGTCTCTGTCTCTCTGTCTCTCTCTTTCTCTCTCTCAATTCAATTCAATTAAAGGGCTTTATTGGCATGGGAAACATGTGTTAACATTGCCAAAGCAATGTCTCTGTCTCTGTCTCTATCTCTGTCTCTGTCTCTATCTCTCTGTCTCTCTGTCTCTCTGTCCATGTCTCTGTCTCTCTGTATCTATGTCTCTCTGTCTCTGCCTCTGCCTCTGTCTCTCTGTCTCTGTCTCTCTGTCTCTGAGTCTCGGTCTCTCTGTCTCTGTCTCAGTATCTATGTCTCTGTCTCTCTGTATCTATGTTTCTCTGTCTCTGTCCCTGTCTCTCTATCTCTCTGTCTCTCTGTCTCTATCTCTGTCTCTCTCTCTCTCTCTCTCTCTCAATTCAATTCAATTCAATTCAAGGGCTTTATTGGCATGGGAAACATGTGTTAACATTGCCAAAGCAAGTGAGGTAGATAATACATGAAGTGAATATATAAAGTGAAATAAACAATACAAATTAACAGTAAACATTAAACATACAGAAGTTTCAAAACAATAAAGACATTACAAATGTCATATTATATATATATACAGTGTTTTAACAATGTACAAATGGTTAAAGGACACAAGATAAAATAAATAAGCATAAATATGGGTTGTATTTACAATGGTGTTTGTTCTTCACTGGTTGCCCTTTTCTCGTGGCAACAGGTCACAAATATTGCTGCTGTGATGGCACACTGTGGAATTTCAAACAGTAGATATGGGAGTTTTTCAAAATTCGATTTGTTTTCGAATTCTTTGTGGATCTGTGTAATCTGGGGGAAATATGTCTCTCTAATATGGTCATACATTGGGCAGGAGGTTAGGAAGTGCAGCTCAGTTTCCACCTCATTTTGTGGGCAGTGAGCACATAGCCTGTCTTCTCTTGAGAGCCATGTCTGCCTACGGCAGTCCTATAATACTATCATTTCTTATTTAGTCCGAATTTCCTATGGTTACACTTTTTACTGCCTACTGTTTAGATACTGATTTCCTTTTGTCGACCCTCTGCTACTACGAGGCTTACTTATTTCTGGGCTTTTTCAATCTCGCCAAACTGCAATTGTCACTGACACACCAAAGATGGAACTTGTTGCTCCCAAGAGTTCTCTACGCCTCGCGCTGTTGAGGGGTGAAGTTCTCTCTTTCACAACCTTGCTCTCTTACTCTTTTCAGTGGTGTGAGCTTCCAGTGTACAACACAATTCTTAAGATATACCAGTCAATAGTTTGCTCGTGCCTTGATGTCAAAGTAGTCAATACAAACAGAGTATAGTAAAAGTAATTTACCTTGTCTGATGATTCTCTATGATATCCAAATCATATGGGTTGAGGATCATGTCTAGGCACTGATCTCTCCTGATTTACCTTGTCTCTCCTGATTTACCTTGTCTGATGATTCTCTATGATATCCAAATCATATGGGTTGAGGATCATGTCTAGGCACTGATCTCTCCTGATTTACCTTGTCTCTCCTGATTTACCTTGTCTGATGATTCTCTATGATATCCAAATCATATGGGTTGAGGATCATGTCTAGGCACCTATCTCTCCTGATTTACCTTGTCTCTCCTGATTTACCTTGTCTGATGATTCTCTATGATATCCAAATCATATGGGTTGAGGATCATGGCTAGGCACTGATCTCTCCTCCTTTTACACCTCTTTTAGACACTCAGTTTGGGGGAAGATGTTCGGGGGTGCAATCTATCTTAACACAGGGTGTCATTACATTATGTCCTTGCCACTTTCCTTTGCAGTGTTGCTCAAGATTATGTAGCACTTAGTCCAATGTTAAGTCTTTCAGCACTGATGCCCATAAGTTTTCTTCCGTTGGGGCGTTGGTTTGGTAGGTCTGTTCATACCACTCCTCCTCAGTCTTCATGTAGGTTGGTTCGTGTTTAATGCCCAGTACTTGTAGTTCCTGTGCATTTGGCTCCCTCTGCTGGTCACTTGCTGTTGTGGCAGTTTCTTCCTGCATTCCCGAGTCAACAGTTGGTTTTAGAGCCCACGGATTTGGCTCGATCTGGACCGGCTACTGGGGGAGGGGTCTGATCTCTTTTGGCTTTTGCTACACACGGTAATATAACAGATGTAATGGTGATTATGACACGGTAATATAACAGATGTAATGGTGATTATGACACGGTAATATAACAGTTGCAATGGTGATTATGACACGGTATTATATCAGATGTAATGGTGATTATGACATGGTAATATAACAGATGTAATGGTGATTATGACACGGTAATATAACAGATGTAATGGTGATTATGACACGGTAATATAACAGATGTAATGGTGATTATGACATGGTAATATAACAGTTGCAATGGTGATTATGACACGGTATTATATCAGATGTAATGGTGATTATGACATGGTAATATAACAGATGTAATGGTGATTATGACACGGTAATATAACAGATGTAATGGTGATTATTACACGGTAATGTAACAGATGTAATGGTGATTATGACACGGTAATATAACAGATGTAATGGTGATTATGGCACGGTAATATAACAGATGTAATGGTGATTATGACACGGTAATATAACAGATGTAATGGTGATTATGACACGGTAATATAACAGATGTAATGGTGATTATGACATGGTAATATAACAGATGTAATGGTGATTATGACACGGTAATATAACAGATGTAATGGTGATTATGACATGGTAATATAACAGATGTAATGGTGATTATGACACGGTATTATAACAGATGTAATGGTGATTATGACACGGTAATATAACAGATGAAATGGTGATTATGACACGGTAATATAACAGATGTAATGGTGATTATGACACGGTAATATAACAGATGTAATGGTGATTATGACACGGTAATATAACAGATGTAATGGTGATTATGACATGGTAATATAACAGATGTAATGGTGATTATGACACGGTAATATAACAGATGTAATGGTGATTATGACATGGTAATATAACAGATGTAATGGTGATTATGACACGGTATTATAACAGATGTAATGGTGATTATGACACGGTAATATAACAGATGAAATGGTGATTATGACACGGTAATATAACAGATGTAATGGTGATTATGACACGGTATTATAACAGATGTAATGGTGATTATGACATGGTATTATAACAGATGTAATGGTGATTATGACACGGTAATATAACAGATGTAATGGTGATTATGACACGGTAATATAACAGATGTAATGGTGATTATGACACGGTAATATAACAGATGAAATGGTGATTATGACACGGTATTATAACAGATGTAATGGTGATTATGACACGGTAATATAACAGATGTAATGGTGATTATGACATGGTAATATAACAGATGTAATGGTGATTATGACACGGTAATATAACAGATGTAATGTGATTATGACACGGTAATATAACAGATGTAATGGTGATTATGACACGGTAATATAACAGAAGTAATGGTGATTATGACACGGTAATATAACAGATGTAATGGTGATTATGACACGGTAATATAACAGATGTAATGGTGATTATGACATGGTAATATAACAGATGTAATGGTGATTATGACATGGTAATATAACAGATGTAATGGTGATTATGACACGGTAATATAACAGATGTAATGGTGATTATGACACGGTATTATAACAGATGTAATGGTGATTATGACACGGTAATATAACAGATGTAATGGTGATTATGACACGGTAATATAACAGATGTAATGGTGATTATGACACGGTAATATAACAGATGTAATGGTGATTATGACATGGTAATATAACAGATGTAATGGTGATTATGACACGGTAATATAACAGATGTAATGGTGATTATGACATGGTAATATAACAGATGTAATGGTGATTATGACACGGTATTATAACAGATGTAATGGTGATTATGACACGGTAATATAACAGATGTAATGGTGATTATGACATGGTAATATAACAGTTGCAATGGTGATTATGACACGGTATTATATCAGATGTAATGGTGATTATGACATGGTAATATAACAGATGTAATGGTGATTATGACACGGTAATATAACAGATGTAATGGTGATTATTACACGGTAATGTAACAGATGTAATGGTGATTATGACACGGTAATATAACAGATGTAATGGTGATTATGGCACGGTAATATAACAGATGTAATGGTGATTATGACACGGTAATATAACAGATGTAATGGTGATTATGACACGGTAATATAACAGATGTAATGGTGATTATGACATGGTAATATAACAGATGTAATGGTGATTATGACACGGTAATATAACAGATGTAATGGTGATTATGACATGGTAATATAACAGATGTAATGGTGATTATGACACGGTATTATAACAGATGTAATGGTGATTATGACACGGTAATATAACAGATGAAATGGTGATTATGACACGGTAATATAACAGATGTAATGGTGATTATGACACGGTAATATAACAGATGTAATGGTGATTATGACACGGTAATATAACAGATGTAATGGTGATTATGACATGGTAATATAACAGATGTAATGGTGATTATGACACGGTAATATAACAGATGTAATGGTGATTATGACATGGTAATATAACAGATGTAATGGTGATTATGACACGGTATTATAACAGATGTAATGGTGATTATGACACGGTAATATAACAGATGAAATGGTGATTATGACACGGTAATATAACAGATGTAATGGTGATTATGACACGGTATTATAACAGATGTAATGGTGATTATGACATGGTATTATAACAGATGTAATGGTGATTATGACACGGTAATATAACAGATGTAATGGTGATTATGACACGGTAATATAACAGATGTAATGGTGATTATGACACGGTAATATAACAGATGAAATGGTGATTATGACACGGTATTATAACAGATGTAATGGTGATTATGACACGGTAATATAACAGATGTAATGGTGATTATGACATGGTAATATAACAGATGTAATGGTGATTATGACACGGTAATATAACAGATGTAATGTGATTATGACACGGTAATATAACAGATGTAATGGTGATTATGACACGGTAATATAACAGAAGTAATGGTGATTATGACACGGTAATATAACAGATGTAATGGTGATTATGACACGGTAATATAACAGATGTAATGGTGATTATGACATGGTAATATAACAGATGTAATGGTGATTATGACATGGTAATATAACAGATGTAATGGTGATTATGACACGGTAATATAACAGATGTAATGGTGATTATGACACGGTATTATAACAGATGTAATGGTGATTATGACACGGTAATATAACAGATGTAATGGTGATTATGACACGGTAATATAACAGATGTAATGGTGATTATGACACGGTAATATAACAGATGTAATGGTGATTATGACACGGTAATATAACAGATGTAATGGTGATTATGACACGGTAATATAACAGATGACACGGTAATATAACAGATGTAATGGTGATTATGACACGGTAATATAACAGATGTAATGGTGATTATGACATGGTAATATAACAGATGTAATGGTGATTATGACACGGTAATATAACAGATGTAATGGTGATTATGACACGGTAATATAACAGATGTAATGGTGATTATGACACGGTAATATAACAGATGAAATGGTGATTATGACACGGTATTATAACAGATGTAATGGTGATTATGACGCGGTAATATAACAGATGTAATGGTGATTATGACACGGTAATATAACAGATGTAATGGTGATTATGACACGGTAATATAACAGATGTAATGGTGATTATGACACGGTATTATAACAGATGTAATGGTGATTATGACACGGTAATATAACAGATGTAATGGTGATTATGACACGGTAATATAACAGATGTAATGGTGATTATGACACGGTAATATAACAGATGAAATGGTGATTATGACACGGTATTATAACAGATGTAATGGTGATTATGACACGGTAATATAACAGATGTAATGGTGATTATGACACGGTAATATAACAGATGTAATGGTGATTATGACATGGTAATATAACAGATGTAATGGTGATTATGACACGGTAATATAACAGATGTAATGGTGATTATGACACGGTAATATAACAGATGAAATGGTGATTATGACACGGTATTATAACAGATGTAATGGTGATTATGACACGGTAATATAACAGATGTAATGGTGATTATGACATGGTAATATAACAGATGTAATGGTGATTATGACACGGTAATATAACATTTGATGGACAAACTCATTGAGAAAGTGGAGATGTTGGTGTGGGTAGCGTTGTGTGTGTGTGTGTGTGTGTGTGTTGATGAGTTATTGAAAAAGAGCTGTCTTGACAGTCAAGCTACAACAGACAGAGATGATCAATAGTTGTGTGTTTGTAGTTTTGAGTAGCATAGTGTGTGTGCATAGTTGTGAATGAGAGGGTGTCTGTGTGGGGTGTGGCGTAGCGTGTCATAACACGGGCTGACTGACAGCACTGTGTGTGTCGCCATGGTAACAGGTGGCGTCGTGGAGCGAGCAGGGATCAGGCAGCACCTGCTGTAGCAGCCCAGAGTGGCGCAACACCTCAGACCACTGTAGCCAGAGCCACAGAAACGAGGGTAAACACATTTATATTGGAGTCATTTAGCACCCAGAGCCACAGAAACGAGGGTAAACACATTTATATTGGAGTCATTTAGCACCCAGAGCCACAGAAACGAGGGTAAACACATTTATATTGGAGTCATTTAGCACCCAAAGCCACAGAAACGAGGGTAAACACAATTATATTGGAGTCATTTAGCACCCAGAGCCACAGAAACGAGGGTAAACACAATTATATTGGAGTCATTTAGCACCCAGAGCCACAGAAACGAGGGTAAACACATTTATATTGGAGTCATTTAGCACCCAAAGCCACAGAAACGAGGGTAAACACATTTATATTGGAGTCATTTAGCACCCAGAGCCACAGAAACGAGGGTAAACACATTTACATTGGAGTCATTTAGCACCCAGAGCCACAGAAACGAGGGTAAACACATTTACATTGGAGTCATTTAGCACCCAGAGCCACAGCCACGAGGGTAAACACATTTACATTTGAGTCATTTAGCACCCAGAGCCACAGAAACGAGGGTAAACACATTTATATTGGAGTCATTTAGCACCCAGAGCCACAGCCACGAGGGTAAACACATTTACATTGGAGTCATTTAGCACCCAGAGCCACAGCCACGAGGGTAAACACATTTACATTGGAGTCATTTAGCACCCAGAACCACAGCCACGAGGGTAAACACATTTACATTGGAGTCATTTAGCACCCAGAGCCACAGAAACGAGGGTAAACACATTTATATTGGAGTCATTTTGCACCCAGAACCACAGAAACGAGGGTAAACACATTTACATTGGAGTCATTTAGCACCCCGACCCACAGCAACGAGGGTAAACACATTTACATTGGAGTCATTTAGCACCCAGAGCCACAGAAACGAGGGTAAACACATTTATATTGGAGTCATTTAGCACCCAGAGCCACAGCAACGAGGGTAAACACATTTACATTGGAGTCATTTAGCACCCAGAGCCACAGAAACGAGGGTAAACACATTTACATTGGAGTCATTTAGCAGACACTCTTAACCAGAGTGACTTACAGGAGCTATCAGGGTTAAGTGCCTTGTTCAAGGGCACATTTTCACCTGCTTGGCTCAGGGATTTTTAACCTAGTTGGCCCACACAACACCAACACACCCACACAGCACACCCACACAGCACCCCACACCAACACACGCACACCAACACACCACCAACACACCCACACAGCACCAACACACCCACACCAACACACAACACCAACACACCCACATCAACACCAACACACCCACACCCCCACACAGCACCCCACACCAACACCCCCACACAACACCAACACCCCACACCAACACCAACACCCCCACACAACCCCAACACCCCACACAGCACCCCACACCAACACACCCACCACCCCACACAACACCATCACACCCCATACAGCACCCCACACAACACACCCACGGCACCAACACACACACACCAACACCCCACACAGCACCCCACACCAACACACCAACCACCCACACAACACCATCACACCCCACACAGCACCCCACACAACACACCCACACAGCACCAACACCAACACCCCACACAGCACCCCACACAGCACCCCACACCAACACCCCACACAGCACCCCACACAACACCAACACGCCCACACCAATACCCCACACAGCACCCCACACCAACACACCCACACAACACCGACACACCCACACCAACACCACATACACTCATACACCACCGTACACGCCAACATGGGCCAGGGGGTTTCTCCTGGTCAGGTCATGTAAACTGGACCAACTCCTTGCCCTAATACAAAGCTCTCACACCTCTTCCAGGCCTGAGACCTTATTCCCTAACTACCCAACCCTATGGTCCATACCTCTTCCAGGCCTGAGACCTTATTCCCTAACTACCCAACCCTGTGGTCCACACCTCTTCCAGGCCTGAGACCTTATTCCCTAACTACCCAACCCTATGGTCCACACCTCTTCCAGGCCTGAGACGTTATTCCCTAACTACCCAACCCTATGGTCCACACCTCTTCCAGGCCTGAGACCTTATTCCCTAACTACCCAACCCTGTGGTCCACACCTCTTCCAGGCCTGAGACCTTATTCCCTAACTACCCAACCCTGTGGTCCACACCTCCCTCCCAGTAGCTTACCGGTAAGGTCAGATCCTAACCTGACCTCCCACTGACATCATTAAAAACAACAGTTTATTATTTGTGGGGCCAATATGTACAATGGCAGTTTTGACCAATGACTTCTGCTTCATTTAAACTGGTATGAATGCAAGTGATGTACATACTTTCCTTACTACAGTGTTTTAATATTTTATTTTTTACTTAATTTTAACTAAAAAAAGTTCTGGGACACTGTAAAGTCCATGGAGAACAAGAGCACCTCCTCCCAGCTGCCCACTGCACTGAGGCTGGGTAACACGGTCACCACCGATAAATCCATGATAATCGAAAACTTCAACAAGCATTTCTCAACGGCTGGCCATGCCTTCCTCCTGGCTACTCCAACCTCGGCTACTCACCCAAGCCTCTCCAGCTTCTCCTTTACCCATATCCAGATAGCAGATGTTCAGATGTTCTGAAAGAGCTGCAAAACCTGGACCCGTACAAATCAGCTAGGCTAGACAATCTGGACCCTCTATTTCTGAAACTATCCGCGCCATTGTCATTGCGACAATGTTCAACCTCTCTTTCATATCGTCTGAGATCCCCAAGGACTGGAAAGCTGCCGCGGTAATCCCCCTCTTCAAAGGGGGGGACACCCTGGACCCAAACTGTTACAGACCTATATCCATCCTGCCCTGCCTATCTAAGGTCTTCGAAAGCCAAGTCAACAAACAGGTCACTGACCATCTCGAATCCCACCGTACCTTCTCCGCTGTGCAATCTGGTTTCCGAGCCGGTCACGGGTGCACCTCAGCCACGCTCAAGGTACTAAACGATATCATAACCGCCAGCGATAAAAGACAGTACTGTGCAGCCGTCTTCATCGACCTTGCCAAGGCTTTCGACTCTGTCAATCACCATATTCTCATCGGCAGACTCAGTAGCCTCGGTTTTTCTAATGACTGCTTCGCCTGGTTCTCCAACTACTTTGCAGACAGAGTTCAGTGTGTCAAATCGGAGGGCCTGTTGTCCGGTCCTCTGGCAGTCTCTATGGTGGTGCCACAGGGTTCAATTCTCGGGCAGACTCTTTTCTCTGTATATATATCAATGATGTTACTCTTGCTGCGGGCGATTCCCTGATCCACCTCTACGCAGACAACACCATTCTGTATACTTCTGGCCCGTCCTTGGACACTGTGCTATCTAACCTCCAGACGAGCTTCAATACCATACAACACTCCTTCCGTGGCCTCCAACTGCTCTTAAATGCTAGTAAAACCAAATGCATGCTTTTCAACCCCTGCACCCGCACGCCCGACTAGCATCACCACTCTGGATGGTTCCAACCTAGAATATGTGGACATCTATAAGTACCTAGGTGTCTGGCTAGACTGTAAACTCTCCATCCAGACTCATATCAAACATCTCCAATCCAAAATCAAATCTAGAATCGGCTTTCTATTTCGCAACAAAGCCTCCTTCACTCACGCCGCGAAACTTACCCTAGTAAAACTGACTATCCTACCGATCCTCGACTTCGGCGATGTCATCTACAAAATAGCTTCCAATACTCTATTCAGCAAACTGGATGCAGTTTATCACAGTGCCATCCGCTTTGTTACTAAAGCACCTTATACCACCCACCACTGCGACCTGTATGCTCTAGTCGGCTGGCCCTCGCTACATATTCGTCGCCAGACCCACTGGCTCCAGGTCATCTACAAGTCCATGCTAGGTAAAGCTCCGCCTTATCTCAGTTCACTGGTCACAATGGCAACACCCACCCGTAGCACGTGCTCCAGCAGGTGTATCTCACTGATCATCCCTAAAGCCAACACCTCATTTGGCCGCCTTTCCTTCCAGTTCTCTGCTGCCTGTGCCTGTGACTGGAACGAATTGCAAAAATCGTTGAAGTTGGAGACTTTTATCTCCCTCACCAACTTTAAACATCTGCTATCTGAGCAGCTAACCGATCGCTGCAGCTGTACATAGTCCATCGGTAAATAGCCCACCCAATTGACCTACCTCATCCCCATACTGTTTTTATTTATTTACTTTTCTGCTCTTTTGCACACCAGTATCTCTACCTGTACATGACCATCTGATAATTTATCACTCCAGTGTTAATCTGCTAAATTGTAATTATTCGCCTACCTCCTCATGCCTTTTGCACACAATGTATACAGACTCTTTTTTTCCTTCTTTTTTTCTACTGTGTTATTGACTTGTTAATTGTTTACTCCATGTGTAACTCTGTGTTTTTTGTTCACAGCTTCTATGCTTTATCTTGGCCAGGTCGCAGTTGTAAATGAGAACATGTTCTCACCTAGCCTACCTGGTTAAATAAAGGTGTTCTCAACTAGCCTACCTGGTTAAATAAAGGTGAAATAAAAAATAAATAAATAACTTATTTTGACTTTAATAATAAAGATTGTTTTAACATCCGCATTTAACATCTCAACACACAAACACACGCACACACACACACACACCAACCATCACCTCAAAATGAACACACAACATCACCACAAAACAGCTTTACTCATGTCTATAGTGTCATAAATACAATACACTTTTAAATAGCCAATAATAACATGTTGATTTGTCAGCATCATTTCACCCCAGGATTAAATACACGTACAGTACTCATAGCTGCCACAGTAGGAACCTTCAGACACCTTTAAAACATTGTCTGTCGAATATACTGAATACAGACATCTGACACTGATTCCCTGATAGAGCTCTCTCATTGGAGGAGAGGAGGTCACACACACACAACACTTGCTAGTGGTCGCCTACTTTAATTCACTTCTACTTGCACATTCATCTTCTGCACATCTACCATTCCAGTGTTTAATTGCTATATTGTAATTACTTTGCCACCATGGCCTATTTATTGCCTTAATTAACTTACCTCATATGCACTCACTGTATGTAGACATTTTATTTTCTTTTGTTCTACTGTATTATTGACTATGTTTTGTTTATTCCATGTGTATGTATGTGTTGTTGTTTTTGTCACACTGCTTTGCTTTATCTTGGCCAGGTCACAGTTGTAAATGAGAACTTGTTCTCAACTAGTCTACCTGGTTAAATAAAGGTGAAATAAAAACATATTTAAAAACTCTCATCCCCATGGCAACTGGACAGGAAGGGGAGGGGCCAGGGGAACAGTCCATATATGGCATCATTACTGTCAGGTGACCTGTTTGTGAGGATTTCATTTGGCTGATGCCCGAGCAGCAATTTACAGTTTGATTTGAAGTGAAGTAGAGACACTTTCCCAGAGACATACAGACATCATCCAGTGAAAAACAACATCATCCACCATGAAGGTTAGTCTGGGGTTTCACTGTCGTAGCATGTTTCCCTCCAGTCAGAGATATAGGAGCCTATTGCTTTCATTTCCATAGCTCCTACTGTACCCTCTCATATCCACAGCTCCTACTGTACCCTCTCAGATCCACAGCTCCTACTGTACCCTCTCATATCCACAGCTCCTACTGTACCCTCTCATATCCACAGCTCCTACTGTACCCTCTCATATCCACAGCTCCTACTGTACCCTCTCATATCCACAGCTCCTACTGTACCCTCTCATATCCACAGCTCCTACTGTACCCTCTCATATCCACAGCTCCTACTGTACCCTCTCAGATCCACAGCTCCTACTGTACCCTCTCATATCCACAGCTCCTACTGTACCCTCTCATATCCACAGCTCCTACTGTACCCTCTCATATCCACAGCTCCTACTGTACCCTCTCATATCCACAGCTCCTACTGTACCCTCTCATATCCACAGCTCCTACTGTACCCTCTCATATCCACAGCTCCTACTGTACCCTCTCATATCCACAGCCTCTACTGTACCCTCTCATATCCACAGCTCCTACTGTACCCTCTCATATCCACAGCTCATACTGTACCCTCTCAGATCCACAGCTCCTACTGTACCCTCTCATATCCACAGCTCCTACTGTACCCTCTCATATCCACAGCTCCTACTGTACCCTCTCATATCCACAGCCTCTACTGTACCCTCTCAGATCCACAGCTCCTACTGTACCCTCTCAGATCCACAGCTCCTACTGTACCCTCTCAGATCCACAGCTCCGACTGTACCGTCTCATATCCACAGCTCCTACTGTACCCTCTCATATCCACAGCTCCTACTGTACCCTCTCATATCCACAGCTCCTACTGTACCCTCTCATATCCACAGCTCCTACTGTACCCTCTCATATCCACAGCTCCTACTGTACCCTCTCATATCCACAGCTCCTACTGTACCCTCTCAGATCCACAGCTCCTACTGTACCCTCTCAGATCCACAGCTCCTACTGTACCCCCTCAGATCCACAGCTCCTACTGTACCCTCTCATATCCACAGCTCCTACTGTACCCTCTCATATCCACAGCTCCTACTGTACCCTCTCATATCCACAGCTCCTACTGTACCCTCTCATATCCACAGCTCCTACTGTACCCTCTCATATCCACAGTTCCTACTGTACCCTCTCAGATCCACAGCTCCTACTGTACCCTCTCAGATCCACAGCTCCTACTGTACTCGTGGTGGCTACATAGTGTCAAATAAGGGAAGGAAAGGAGGAAACAAGAGGAGATAGGAAAAGGAAGGAACAGAGGAGACTGGGAAGGAGGGCATCAAAGGCAATAAAGGTAACTGAGCCGTTTAGGTCTGGACCCATGAACCTGTCGCTGAGAATCATAGTAGTAGTATTCACATAGAGGAACCCCTCGTGTAACTGGCGTTTCTCACAGCATAGAAAACAGAGGTCCAACACACACACAGAACAGTCACCACTGAATACAGGGCATTGGGTTTCATACAGCAATGATATCATAATATTCTCCCTATATATTTAATTACAATATATATTTATATAAAAACACGTTATCCATTTTATTTACAGATAGAGACAATAAATGATGAATACCTTGCATAACCAAGAGGAGGCAACATGTAGGTGGGATTTGTCATTGAAACAGCCAGGAGTTAGACTAGAGCCCACAGATTAGGAATTAGGACTAGAACCCACAGATTAGGAGTTAGGATTAGAACCAACAGATTAGGAATTAGGAATTGAACCAACAGATTAGGAATTAGGACTAGAACCCACAGACTAGGAATTAGGACTAGAACCCACAGACTAGGAATTAGGACTAGAACCCACAGATTAGGAATTAGGACTAGAACCCACAGATTAGGAATTAGGACTAGAACCCACAGATTAGGAATTAGGACTAGAACGCACAGACTAGGAATTAGGACTAGAACCCACAGACTAGGAATTAGGACTAGAACCCACAGACTAGGAATTAGGACTAGAACCCACAGATTAGGAATTAGGAATTGAACCAACAGATTAGGAATTAGGACTAGAACCCACAGACTAGGAATTAGGACTAGAACCCACAGACTAGGAATTAGGACTAGAACCCACAGATTAGGAATTAGGAATTGAACCAACAGATTAGGAATTAGGACTAGAACCCACAGACTAGGAATTAGGACTAGAACCCACAGACTAGGAATTAGGACTAGAACCCACAGATTAGGAATTAGGACTAGAACCCACAGATTAGGAATTAGGACTAGAACGCACAGACTAGGAATTAGGACTAGAACCCACAGATTAGGAATTAGGACTAGAACCCACAGATTAGGAGTTAGGACTAGAACCCACAGATTAGGAATTAGGACTAGAACCCACAGATTAAGAATTAGGACTTGAACCCACAGATTAAGAATTAGGACTAGAACCCACAGATTAGGAATTAGGACTAGAACCCACAGATTAAGAATTAGGACTAGAACCCACAGATTAGGAATTAGGACTAGAACCCACAGATTAGGAATTAGGACTAGAACGCACAGATTAGGAATTAGGACTAGAACCCACAGATTAAGAATTAGGACTAGAACCCACAGATTAGGAATTAGGACTAGAACCCACAGATTAGGAATTAGGACTAGAACGCACAGACTAGGAATTAGGACTAGAACCCACAGATTAGGAATTAGGACTAGAACCCACAGATTAGGAATTAGGACTAGAACCCACAGATTAGGAATTAGGGTTTACTGGGAATAGAGACTTGGCAGAGGCTCCTTTACAGCAGCGAACATGACAATGAGCACGGTCAGAGTTCAAAGGTCAGAGGTCACCTCCGTATCGCACGTGTCCCAGGGAGAAGGTGAGAGGTGACACTGGATACAGTTCCCTTAACGTCCAGATTTCTCCCAAATTTGGCATGTTACTCTCGAAAGGCCGCAAGCATATGTCCATAAAGGTAATGGGAATGTACTGAGAGAGAACAACAGAGGGAAGGAGAGAGAGAGAGAGCGAACAACAGAGGGAAGGAGAGAGAGAGGGAGCGAACAACAGAGGGAAGGAGAGAGAGAGGGAGAGAACAACAGAGGGAAGGAGAGAGAGAGAGGGAGAGAACAACAGAGGGAAGGAGAGAGAGAGGGAGAGAACAACAGAGGGAAGGAGAGAGAGAGGGAGAGAACAATAGAGCGAAGGAGAGAGAGGGGGAGAGAACAACAGAGGGAAAGAGAGAGAGAGAGGGAGCGAACAACAGAGGGAAGGAGAGAGAGAGGGAGTGAACAACAGAGGGAAGGTGAGAGAGAGGGAGAGAACAACAGAGGGAAGGAGAGAGAGAGGGAGAGAACAACAGAGGGAAGGAGAGAGAGAGGGAGCGAACAACAGAGGGAAGGAGAGAGAGGGAGCGAACAACAGAGGGAAGGAGAGAGAGAGGGAGCGAACAACAGAGGGAAGGAGAGAGAGAGGGAGCGAACAACAGAGGGAAGGAGAGAGAGGGAGAGAACAACAGAGGGAAGGAGAGAGAGAGGGAGAGAACAACAGAGGGAAGGAGAGAGAGAGGGAGCGAACAACAGAGGGAAGGAGAGAGAGGGAGAGAACAACAGAGGGAAGGAGAGAGAGAGGGAGAGAACAACAGAGGGAAGGAGAGAGAGAGGGAGCGAACAACAGAGGGAAGGAGAGAGAGGGAGCGAACAACAGAGGGAAGGAGAGAGAGAGGGAGCGAACAACAGAGGGAAGGAGAGAGAGAGGGAGCGAACAACAGAGGGAAGGAGAGAGAGGGAGCGAACAACAGAGGGAAGGAGAGAGAGAGGGAGCGAACAACAGAGGGAAGGAGAGAGAGAGGGAGCGAACAACAGAGGGAAGGAGAGAGAGGGAGAGAACAACAGAGGGAAGGAGAGAGAGAGGGAGAGAACAACAGAGGGAAGGAGAGAGAGAGGGAGCGAACAACAGAGGGAAGGAGAGAGAGGGAGAGAACAACAGAGGGAAGGAGAGAGAGAGGGAGCGAACAACAGAGGAAGGAGAGAGAGGGAGAGAACAACAGAGGGAAGGAGAGAGAGAGGGAGCGAACAACAGAGGGAAGGAGAGAGAGGGGGAGAGAACAACAGAGGGAAAGAGAGAGAGAGGGAGCGAACAACAGAGGGAAGGAGAGAGAGAGGGAGTGAACAACAGAGGGAAGGTGAGAGAGAGGGAGAGAACAACAGAGGGAAGGAGAGAGAGAGGGAGAGAACAACAGAGGGAAGGAGAGAGAGAGGGAGCGAACAACAGAGGGAAGGAGAGAGAGGGAGAGAACAACAGAGGGAAGGAGAGAGAGGGAGCGAACAACAGAGGGAAGGAGAGAGAGAGGGAGCGAACAACAGAGGGAAGGAGAGAGAGAGGGAGCGAACAACAGAGGGAAGGAGAGAGAGGGAGAGAACAACAGAGGGAAGGAGAGAGAGAGGGAGAGAACAACAGAGGGAAGGAGAGAGAGAGGGAGCGAACAACAGAGGGAAGGAGAGAGGGAGAGAACATCAGAGGGAAGGAGAGAGAGGGAGAGAACAACAGAGGGAAGGAGAGAGAGAGGGAGAGAACATCAGAGGGAAGGAGAGAGAGGGAGAGAACAACAGAGGGAAGGAGAGAGAGAGGGAGCGAACAACAGAGGGAAGGAGAGAGAGGGAGAGAACAACAGAGGGAAGGAGAGAGAGAGGGAGCGAACAACAGAGGGAAGGAGAGAGAGAGGGAGAGAACAACAGAGGGAAGGAGAGAGAGAGGGAGAGAACAACAGAGGGAAGGAGAGAGAGAGGGAGCGAACAACAAAGGGAAGGAGAGAGAACAACAAAGGGAAGGAGAGAGAGAGGGAGAGAACAACAGAGGGAGAGAGAGTAGGATTTACTAATTTACAGTAGTAAATTGATTGTTTTGAAGCAGCACACTTGTATCCTTATCAAGTTAGAATAAGTTAGAATTGGGTTATCCCTTCTGTTAGTAACTTTGGTTCAATTAGCATGAGGATTCCCTAATCCTTTTATTAGCAGTGCTCGGTCAGAAAAAGGCTCTTGGCCAAAGCCATTTGTTAGCATTGCTAGGTTGTCTTACCTGTTAGCGTTAGCTCCTGTTAGTAAGTGGAGTGGAGTTAGCATGAGTACGTCCGTACAGCAGAGGGATCGAGTCTCTGGGGAGCCGGGGGAGGAGCTAGACAGGGCGTGGCAGAAATGGGCGTGGCAGAACGGGGGAGAGAGGAGACAGCGTGCAGTGAGTCAGGCAAAGCAGAGAGAACGGCACACACGCATGAATGCCCTCACACACACCAAGAGTTAAGATTAATCATTTGGTGGCTGTTATGTCAGTGAGTCGCCAAACACCTGTATCACATCCACAATTCATTCAACTGTGAATACAGTACTCCCTTCCAAACACACACCTTCTGGTTGCAGCTGTTTCCTGGGCACCAGGGGCATGGAGGGCATACGGAACCCAGCGGGCAGGGTTTCCATGGAGCCCGCCATCATACCCATCCCTCCCCCTCCCTCCCGCGCCCTGAAACGCTTACGCCACGATGGAGAGCGGCGGAACGTCTTATCATCCCCACTCTACACAGAGAGAGAGAGACAGAGAGAGACAGAGACAGAGAGAGA
This sequence comes from Oncorhynchus clarkii lewisi, assembly GCF_045791955.1. NCBI lineage: Eukaryota > Metazoa > Chordata > Actinopteri > Salmoniformes > Salmonidae > Oncorhynchus > Oncorhynchus clarkii. The sequence goes on from NC_092163.1 coordinate 55,477,997, forward strand.
GACAGAGACAGAGAGAGAGAGAGGGAGAGAGAGAGAGGAGACAGAGACAGAGACAGAGCGTGGAATATGTGTCAACAGTAACCTTGGGAAAATCCTCTGCATTATCATTAACTGCAGACTCGTACACTTCCTCAATGAAAACAATGTACTGAGCAAATGTCAAATTGGCTTTTTACCAAATTACCATACAACAGACCATGTATTCACCCTGCACACCCTAATTGACAACCAAACAAACCAAAACAAAGGCAAAGTCTTCTCATGCTTTGTTGATTTCAAAAAAGCCTTCGACTCAATTTGGCATGAGGGTCTGCTATACAAACTGATGGAAAGTGGTGTTGGGGGTAAAACATACGAAATTATAAAATCCATGTACACAAACAACAAGTGTGCGGTTAAAATTGGCAAAAAACACACACATTTCTTCACACAGGGTCGTGGGGTTAGACAGGGATGCAGCTTAAGCCCCACCCTCTTCAACATATATATCAACGAATTGGCGCGGGCACTAGAAAAGTCTGCAGCACCCGGCCTCCCCTGCTAGAATCCGAAGTCAAATGTCTGCTGTTTGCTGATGATCTGGTGCTTCTGTCACCAACCAAGGAGGGCCTACAGCAGCACCTAGATCTTATGCACAGATTCTGTCAGACCTGGGCCCTGACAGTAAATCTCAGTAAGACCAAAATAATGGTGTTCCAAAAAAGGTCCAGTCACCAGGACCACAAATACAAATTCCATCTAGACACTGTTGCCCTATAGCACACAAAAAACTATACATACCTTGGCCTAAACATCAGCGCCACAGGTAACTTCCTCAAAGCTGTGAACGATCTGAGAGACAAGGCAAGAAGGGCATTCTATGCCATCAAAAGGAACATAAATTCCAACATACCAATTAGGATTTGGCTAAAAATACTTGAATCAGTCATAGAGCCCATTGCCCTTTATGGTTGTGAGGTCTGGGGTCCGCTCACTAACCAAGACTTCACAAAATGGGACAAACACCAAATTGAGACTCTGCACGCAGAATTCTGCAAAAATATCCTCTGTGTACAACGTAGAACACCAAATAATGCATGCAGAGCAGAATTAGGCCGATACCCACTAATTATCAAAACCCAGAAAAGAGCCGTTAAATTCTATAACCACCTAAAAGGAAGCGATTCCCAAACCTTCCATAACAAAGCCATCACCTACAGAGAGATGAACCTGGAGAAGAGTCCCCTAAGCAAGCTGGTCCTGGGGCTCTGTTCACAAACACAAACACACCCTACAGATCCCCAGGACAGCAGCACAATTAGACCCAACCAAATCATGAGAAAACAAAAAGATAATTACTTGACACATTGGAAAGAATTAACAAAAAAACAGAGCAAACTAGAATGCTATTTGGCCCTACACAGAGTGTACACCGCGGCAGAATACCTGACCACTGTGACTGACACCAAATTAAGGAAAGCTTTGACTATGTACAGACTCAGTGAGCATAGCCTTGCTATTGAGAAAGGCCGCCGTAGGCAGACATGGCTCTCAAGAGAAGACAGGCTATGTGCTCACTGCCCACAAAATGAGGTGGAAACTGAGCTGCACTTCCTAACCTCCTGCCCAATGTATGACCATATTAGAGAGACATATTTCCCTCAGATTACACAGATCCACAAAGAATTCGAAAACAAATCCAATTTTGATGAACTCCCATTCCTACTGGGTGAAATTCCGCAGTGTGCCATCACAGCAGCAAGATTTGTGACCTGTTGCCACGAGAAAAGGGCAACCAGTGAAGAACACACACCATTGTAAATACAACCCATATTTATGCTTATTTATTTTATCTTGTGTCCTTTAACCATTTGTACATTGTTAAAACACTGTATATATATAATATGACATTTGTAATGTCTTTATTGTTTTGAAACTTCTGTATGTGTAATGTTTACTGTTCATTTTTATTGTTTTTCACTTTATATATTCACTTTATATATTATCTACCTCACTTGCTTTGGCAATGTTAACACATGTTTCCCATGCCAATAAAGCCCTTGAATTGAATTGAATTGAGACGAGACAGACAGAGAGAGAGAGAGAGCAGAAGTCACGATCAGATGAGCTCCTGCATTTTTCAGCATTTAATTTTTTAAAAAAATTATTAGGAGTTAGATAAACTTGGATTTTTTGTCAGGAACACATACTGGATTCTACCCTCTACAACATTACACAACATTACTTTATAAGGACTGAATTCTAACATTATTCTGCCAAGCTTGATACAGCTTCAACTAGCACTGACGTGTCAAGTGAGAGGTGTCAAAGCCCATTAGCCCAACAATGGCAGGAGAGTCACACAGTCTACCCCAACCAAATGGAGGGATGATGCGAATTTTCGCAGCTTTTTGTAAAAAATCGCGCAACATTTCAAAGTCCTGCTACTCATGCCAGGAATATAGTATATGCATATGATAAGTATGTGTGTATAGAAAACACTCTGAAGTCTCTAAAACTGGTTAAATCGGGTCTGTGGCTATAACAGAACGTGTTTAGGAGTAAAAATCCCTGGTAAAACTGTTTACCAAAAACACAAAAAAAATATTTGTCCGCCATTCAATGTATTGTTTAAATAAATGAGGATCCCCTGTAAACGCCTACAGCTTCCACACGATGTCGCCATTGCTGTCAATTTCTGACTCATTTATCCTTGGTTACAACACGAATAGACCCCTCCTTTCTTGAGGCGCACCACAGTATGTTGTGAAACTGAAAAAATGGACGATGATTTCCAGACTTGCTGCTATCGAATACAGATCGCCCCGTGATCAATTTGATACATCATTAACGTTTATTAATACCTAAAGTTGGTTTAGAAATGTCGTTTGAAGTGATTTGTAAAAGTTTATAGGCGACTTCTGTAATTTTAAAAAGTGACGTTGCGTCTTGTAAAGGGTTTTTTTGCAGCATCAGACTGGCCTTGACATTTTGGGTATACAATGACGGATTTAATCGGGAAAAAGACCCAATTGTGATGTTTATGGGACATATAGGAGTGCCAACAAAGAAGCTCGTCCAAGGTAATGAATGTTTTATATTTTATTTCTGCGTTTTGGGTAGCGCCGGCTACCGCAAAATCTGTTGTTTACGTGTCGTGCTGGTATTTTGGGGGGGTGCATGCTATCAGATAATAGCTTCTCATGCTTTCGCCGAAAAGCATTTTACAAATCTGACTTGGTGGCTAGATTCACAACGAGTGTAGCTTTAATTCAGTACCTTGCATGTGTATTTTTATGAAAGTTTGAGATTTATCGAGTACTATACACAAGTACTATAGGTGGCGCTCTGAAATTTCCGCTGAGCTGTCCCTGTGCAGGGACCACCTCCGTAACAAGTTAAAAGCTCCCTCCCGCTGTTCAGAGGTAATTAAAATACAGTACCCTGTGCATGTAAAGAATGATGAAGCAAGAAAATATTACAAAATGAAGCTACTTCTGGAAAATCAAGAGACACTTTTTGCTGACTGTTACAAAAATGGGAACATCAGCAACCTTATCTTCCACACAAACCATCCCCTGGCATGGCACAGTGCTATATTAGCACACTACCCCTTTGTTAAGAGAGGGGGGGTTAACGAGGGGTGGAAACTCAGAATACTTGACAACGAGGACTCTGAGTCAGCTAATATAAACCTCTATAAGTCCGGAACAGTACTTGTACAGGGTAACCCCAAACAGTTTCAGCTGGACTTTCACCAAATTAAAGAATTAGCCCAGCAGGAGAAGCTCTCCCTTGATAAAGATACCCCCACCCAGAGCGGGTCAGACCAGACCTCTTCATTATGTAACCCCACAGACGAGCAACCCCCAGCGGAGAGTCAACCTCCCAGCACAGATTACCACTCCCTCATTGAAATGAAGGACAAATTCACCCAGCTGGAGGTAAGGCAAGTGGAGCTGGAACAGCAGGTGATTACTCTTCAGTCAGCACAGACCCAGACAACAGTCAAGCACAACAACACCCCCTTAATCAGACCCGGAATGCTGGAGGTGGAGAGAGACATACCTGCACTCTGGACAGTGGTGAGACAACTTCAACAGGAGAAAGAGCAGGAGCAAGAGAAGAACAGAGCACTAGAGGAGAGGATCAGACTGCTGGTGGAGGAGAGGTTGAGGGGGATGGAGGAGAGGGTGAGGGTGAAGGAGGAGAGGTTGAGGGGGACGGCGTGTGACAGAGAACAACCCACTAGAGAGGTGGCCACCCCCACAGAGAAACCAGCAGAACAGCCCACCTCAGCACCCGACAAAAGTCTCGACACCACAGCAGAACAGTCCACACCAGACCCTGACCATAGAGTCGACATCACAGCAGAACAGACAAATGAAGAACCCCAAGCCCAGCGGCTCTCACCCCCTCTGAGCACTCCTCCTGTCATCCACCCTGATAGTCCTTCTGACAACCCCCCCACACCCACTGAGGACAAACACAAGACACCGATTGTACTACTTATGGACTCAAATGGGAAATATATAGAAGAAAAAAAACTTTTTCCCAAACACAGTGTGTCTAAACTCTGGTGTCCAAACACCCAGCGCGCCCTTGACCTTCTGTAAGGCCCAACTAGGCTCACCTAGCCACATAATAATACACACAGGCACAAACGACCTGAGAGCACATCAGGAAAGGGTGGCCACAGCACTGAAGGGAGTGATTGAAAATGCTTCTTCTACTTTCCCCAACGCACAAGTGGTTATCTCCACCCTGCTACCACGAAAAGACTTCCACCCTGCCACAATACAGCGGGTAAACGCAAGTACTTCCCGTGACTGTGCCTCAAAACCAAATGTTTTCCTGGCCCACCACTCCACCCTGGACTTGAACAGCCTCTATGACCAGGTCCACCTCTACAAGGCAGCAGTGCCCACCTTTGCCCGAACCCTAAAGGACATCACTCTCAAACGTTTCCCCAACACTTCACACAGGAGCAACAAATCAATAGACACCCCACCCAGACCAGCGCGACACCCTCCCAGACCTGCAGGACCCCCCCCTGGACCTACACATAGAGGACCCACGCCAAGAGGAATTACATCCATACCACAGCACCCCCAGACACATCCACACCCCCACCCCAACCAATCAACACCCCCCCACATCAACCATGCCCACACCCCTTTTAGGCCCCCTCAGATCAGACCTATGCCACTCCTGCCCACCCCATGCACCCCACCCCCGCAAAGAGGGCCCCAACATGGAGGCCACACATACGCCCAGGTAGTGAGCGGGCAAACAGTCCCAACCCCCACTCTCACACTCGCCCAAGCCAATGGCATGTACCAGATGCTCAGCAGGCTCTGCTCACACTTACTGGCCTGAGGCCAAACCACGACCAACAACATTGGACACTCTATGGAACAAAAAGCCTTCACTATGTTATCCTGGAATATCCAAGGCCTGAGGTCATCTGCCTTTGGCCTAAAGAGCAGAAACCCGGACTTCACCAAAGAAATTGGTAATACAGACATTGTCATCCTGCAAGAAACCTGGTATAGAGGAGACGGACCCACTGGTTGCCCTCTAGGTTACAGAGAGCTGGTAGTCCCATCCACCAAACTACCAGGTGTGAAACAGGGAAGGGACTCAGGGGGTATGCTAATTTGGTATAGAGCAGACCTAACTCACCCCATTAAATTAATCAAAACAGGAACATTTTACATTTGGCTAGAAATTCAAAAGGAAATTATCCTAACAGAGAAAAATGTCCTTCTGTGTGCTACCTATATCCCCCCACTAGAATCCCCATATTTTAATGAAGACAGCTTCTCCATCCTGGAGGGGGAAATCAATCATTTCCAGGCCCAGGGACATGTACTAGTCTGTGGCGACCTAAATGCCAGAACCGGACAAGAACCTGACACCCTCAGCACACAGGGGGACAAACACCTGCCTGGAGGTGACAGCATTCCCTCCCACATATGCCCCCCCTAGGCACAACTATGACAACATAACCAACAAAAACGGGTCACAACTCCTGCAGCTCTGTCGCACGCTGGGTATGTACATAGTCAACGGTAGGCTTCGAGGGGACTCCTATGGTAGGTACACCTATAGCTCATCTCTTGGCAGTAGTACTGTAGACTACTTTATCACTGACCTCAACCCAGAGTCTCTCAGAGCGTTCACAGTCAGCCCACTGACACCCCTATCAGACCACAGCAAAATCACAGTCTACTTAAACAGAGCAATAATCAATCATGAGGCATCAAAGCCAAAGGAACTGAGTAACATTAAGAAATGCTATAGATGGAAGGAATGCAGTTTGGAAACCTACCAAAAAACAATTAGGCAACAACAAATTCAATCCCTTTTAGACAATTTCCTGGGTAAAACGTTCCGCTGTAATAGTGAAGGTGTAAACTTGGCAGTAGAAAATCTTAACAGTATATTTGACCTCTCAGCTTCCCTATCAAATCTAAAAATCTCAAATAGAAAACCGAAGAAAATTAACAATAATGACAAATGGTTTGATGAAGAATGCAAAAATCTAAGAAAGAAATTGAGAAACCTGTCCAACCAAAAACATAGAGACCCGGAAAACCTGAGTCTACGCCTTCACTATGGTGAATCACTAAAACAATACAGAAATACACTACGGAAAAAGAAGGAACAGCATGTCAGAAATCAGCTCAATGCAATTGAAAAATCCATAGACTCTAACCACTTCTGGGAAAATTGGAAAACACTAAACAAACAACAACAAGAAGAATTATCTATCCAAAATGGAGATGTATGGGTAAACCACTTCTCCAATCTTTTTGGCTCTATAACAAAGAATAAAGAGCAAAAACATATACATGATCAAATACAGATCTTAGAATCATCTATTAAAGACTACCAGAACCCACTGGATTCTCCAATTACATTGAATGAGTTACAGGACAAAATAAAAACCCTCCAACCCAAAAAGGCCTGTGGTGTTGATGGTATCCTCAATGAAATGATCAAATATACAGACAACAAATTCCAATTGGCTATACTAAAACTCTTTAACATCATACTTAGCTCTGGCATCTTCCCCAATATTTGGAACCAAGGACTGATCACCCCAATCCACAAAAGTGGAGACAAATTTGACCCCAATAACTACCGTGGAATATGTGTCAACAGTAACCTTGGGAAAATCCTCTGTATTATTATTAACAGCAGACTCGTACATTTCCTCAATGAAAACAATGTACTGAGCAAATGTCAAATTGGCTTTTTACCAAATTACCGTACAACAGACCATGTATTCACCCTGCACACCCTAATTGACAACCAAACAAACCAAAACAAAGGCAAAGTCTTCTCATGCTTTGTTGATTTCAAAAAAGCCTTCGACTCAATCTGGCATGAGGGTCTGCTATACAAACTGATGGAAAGTGGTGTTGGGGGTAAAACATACGACATTATAAAATCCATGTACACAAACAACAAGTGTGCGGTTAAAATTGGCAAAAAACACACACATTTCTTCACACAGGGTCGTGGGGTTAGACAGGGATGCAGCTTAAGCCCCACCCTCTTCAACATATATATCAACGAATTGGCGCGGGCACTAGAAAAGTCTGCAGCACCCGGCCTCCCCCTGCTAGAATCCGAAGTCAAATGTCTGCTGTTTGCCGATGATCTGGTGCTTCTGTCACCAACCAAGGAGGGCCTACAGCAGCACCTAGATCTTATTCACAGATTCTGTCAGACCTGGGCCCTGACAGTAAATCTCAGTAAGACCAAAATAATGGTGTTCCAAAAAAGGTCCAGTCACCAGGACCACAAATACAAATTCCATCTAGACACTGTTGCCCTAGAGCACACAAAAAACTATACATACCTTGGCCTAAACATCAGCGCCACAGGTAACTTCCACAAAGCTGTGAACGATCTGAGAGACAAGGCAAGAAGGGCATTCTATGCCATCAAAAGAAACATAAATTTCAACATACCAATTAGGATTTGGCAAAAAATACTTGAATCAGTCATAGAGCCCATTGCCCTTTATGGTTGTGAGGTCTGGGGTCCGCTCACCAACCAAGACTTCACAAAATGGGACAAACACCAAATTGAGACTCTGCACGCAGAATTCTGCAAAAATATCCTCCGTGTACAACGTAGAACACCAAATAATACATGCAGAGCAGAATTAGGCCGATACCCACTAATTATCAAAATCCAGAAAAGAGACGTTAAATTCTACAACCACCTAAAAGGAAGTGATTCACAAACCTTCCATAACAAAGCCATCACCTACAGAGAGATGAACCTGGAGAAGAGTCCCCTAAGCAAGCTGGTCCTGGGGCTCTGTTCACAAACACAAACACACCCTACAGAGCCCCAGGACAACAGCACAATTAGACCCAACCAAATCATGAGAAAACAAAAAGATAATTACTTGACACATTGGAAAGAATTAACAAAAAAACAGAGCAAACTAGAATGCTATTTGGCCCTAAACAGAGAGTACACAGCGGCAGAATACCTGACCACTGTGACTGACCCAAAATTAAGGAAAGCTTTGACTATGTACAGACTCAGTGAGCATAGCCTTGCTATTGAGAAAGGCCGCCGTAGGCAGACATGGCTCTCAAGAGAAGACAGGCTATGTGCTCACTGCCCACAAAATGAGGTGGAAACTGAGCTGCACTTCCTAACCTCCTGCCCAATGTATGACTATATTAGAGAGACATATTTCCCTCAGATTACATAGATCCACAAAGAATTCGAAAACAAATCCAAATTTGAAAAACTCCCATATCTACTGGGTGAAATTCCACAGTGTGCCATCACAGCAGCAAGATTTGTGACCTGTTGCCACGAGAAAAGGGCAACCAGTGAAGAACACACACCATTGTAAATACAACCCATATTTATGCTTATTTATTTTATCTTGTGTCCTTTAACCATTTGTACATTGTTAAAACACTGTATATATATAATATGACATTTGTAATGTCTTTATTGTTTTGAAACTTCTGTATGTGTAATGTTTACTGTTCATTTTTATTGTTTTTCACTTTATATATTCACTTTATATATTATCTACCTCACTTGCTTTGGCAATGTTAACACATGTTTCCCATGCCAATAAAGCCCTTGAATTGAATTGAATTGAGACGAGACAGACAGAGAGAGAGAGAGAGCAGAAGTCACGATCAGATGAGCTCCTGCATTTTTCAGCATTTAATTTTTAAAAAAAATTATTAGGAGTTAGATAAACTTGGATTTTTTGTCAGGAACACATACTGGATTCTACCCTCTACAACATTACACAACATTACTTTATAAGGACTGAATTCTAACATTATTCTGCCAAGCTTGATACAGCTTCAACTAGCACTGACGTGTCAAGTGAGAGGTGTCAAAGCCCATTAGCCCAACAATGGCAGGAGAGTCACACAGTCTACCCCAACCAAATGGAGGGATGATGCGAATTTTCGCAGCTTTTTGTAAAAAATCGCGCAACATTTCAAAGTCCTGCTACTCATGCCAGGAATATAGTATATGCATATGATAAGTATGTGTGTATAGAAAACACTCTGAAGTCTCTAAAACTGGTTAAATCGGGTCTGTGGCTATAACAGAACGTGTTTAGGAGTAAAAATCCCTGGTAAAACTGTTTACCAAAAACACAAAAAAAATATTTGTCCGCCATTCAATGTATTGTTTAAATAAATGAGGATCCCCTGTAAACGCCTACAGCTTCCACACGATGTCGCCATTGCTGTCAATTTCTGACTCATTTATCCTTGGTTACAACACGAATAGACCCCTCCTTTCTTGAGGCGCACCACAGTATGTTGTGAAACTGAAAAAATGGACGATGATTTCCAGACTTGCTGCTATCGAATACAGATCGCCCCGTGATCAATTTGATACATCATTAACGTTTATTAATACCTAAAGTTGGTTTAGAAATGTCGTTTGAAGTGATTTGTAAAAGTTTATAGGCGACTTCTGTAATTTTAAAAAGTGACGTTGCGTCTTGTAAAGGGTTTTTTTGCAGCATCAGACTGGCCTTGACATTTTGGGTATACAATGACGGATTTAATCGGGAAAAAGACCCAATTGTGATGTTTATGGGACATATAGGAGTGCCAACAAAGAAGCTCGTCCAAGGTAATGAATGTTTTATATTTTATTTCTGCGTTTTGGGTAGCGCCGGCTACCGCAAAATCTGTTGTTTACGTGTCGTGCTGGTATTTTGGGGGGGTGCATGCTATCAGATAATAGCTTCTCATGCTTTCGCCGAAAAGCATTTTACAAATCTGACTTGGTGGCTAGATTCACAACGAGTGTAGCTTTAATTCAGTACCTTGCATGTGTATTTTTATGAAAGTTTGAGATTTATCGAGTACTATACACAAGTACTATAGGTGGCGCTCTGAAATTTCCGCTGAGCTGTCCCTGTGCAGGGACCACCTCCGTAACAAGTTAAAAGCTCCCTCCCGCTGTTCAGAGGTAATTAAAATACAGTACCCTGTGCATGTAAAGAATGATAAAGCAAGAAAATATTACAAAATGAAGCTACTTCTGGAAAATCAAGAGACACTTTTTGACTGTTACAAAAATGGGAACATCAGCAACCTTATCTTCCACACAAACCATCCCCTGGCATGGCACAGTGCTATATTAGCACACTACCCCTTTGTTAAGAGAGGGGGGGTTAACGAGGGGTGGAAACTCAGAATACTTGACAACGAGGACTCTGAGTCAGCTAATATAAACCTCTATAAGTCCGGAACAGTACTTGTACAGGGTAACCCCAAACAGTTTCAGCTGGACTTTCACCAAATTAAAGAATTAGCCCAGCAGGAGAAGCTCTCCCTTGATAAAGATACCCCCACCCAGAGCAGGTCAGACCAGACCTCTTCATTATATAACCCCACAGACGAGCAACCCCCAGCGGAGAGTCAACCTCCCAGCACAGATTACCACTCCCTCATTGAAATGAAGGACAAATTCACCCAGCTGGAGGTAAGGCAAGTGGAGCTATAACAGCAGGTGATTACTCTTCAGTCAGCACAGACCCAGACAACAGTCAAGCACAACAACACCCCCTTAATCAGACCCGGAATGCTGGAGGTGGAGAGAGACATATCTGCACTCTGGACAGTGGTGAGACAACTTCAACAGGAGAAAGAGCAGGAGCAAGAGAAGAACAGAGCACTAGAGGAGAGGATCAGACTGCTGGTGGAGGAGAGGTTGAGGGGGATGGAGGAGAGGGTGAGGGTGAAGGAGGAGAGGTTGAGGGGGACGGCGTGTGACAGAGAACAACCCACTAGAGAGGTGGCCACCCCCACAGAGAAACCAGCAGAACAGCCCACCTCAGCACCCGACAAAAGTCTCGACACCACAGCAGAACAGTCCACACCAGACCCTGACCATAGAGTCGACATCACAGCAGAACAGACAAATGAAGAACCCCAAGCCCAGCGGCTCTCACCCCCTCTGAGCACTCCTCCTGTCATCCACCCTGATAGTCCTTCTGACAACCCCCCCACACCCACTGAGGACAAACACAAGACACCGATTGTACTACTTATGGACTCAAATGGGAAATATATAGAAGAAAAAAAACTTTTTCCCAAACACAGTGTGTCTAAACTCTGGTGTCCAAACACCCAGCGCGCCCTTGACCTTCTGTAAGGCCCAACTAGGCTCACCTAGCCACATAATAATACACACAGGCACAAACGACCTGAGAGCACATCAGGAAAGGGTGGCCACAGCACTGAAGGGAGTGATTGAAAATGCTTCTTCTACTTTCCCCAACGCACAAGTGGTTATCTCCACCCTGCTACCACGAAAATACTTCCACCCTGCCACAATACAGCGGGTAAACGCAAGTACTTCCCGTGACTGTGCCTCAAAACCAAATGTTTTCCTGGCCCACCACTCCACCCTGGACTTGAACAGCCTCTATGACCAGGTCCACCTCTACAAGGCAGCAGTGCCCACCTTTGCCCGAACCCTAAAGGACATCACTCTCAAACGTTTCCCCAACACTTCACACAGGAGCAACAAATCAATAGACACCCCACCCAGACCAGCGCGACACCCTCCCAGACCTGCAGGACCCCCCCCTGGACCTACACATAGAGGACCCACGCCAAGAGGAATTACATCCATACCACAGCACCCCCAGACACATCCACACCCCCACCCCAACCAATCAACACCCCCCCACATCAACCATGCCCACACCCCTTTTAGGCCCCCTCAGATCAGACCTATGCCACTCCTGCCCACCCCATGCACCCCACCCCCGCAAAGAGGGCCCCAACATGGAGGCCACACATACGCCCAGGTAGTGAGCGGGCAAACAGTCCCAACCCCCACTCTCACACTCGCCCAAGCCAATGGCATGTACCAGATGCTCAGCAGGCTCTGCTCACACTTACTGGCCTGAGGCCAAACCACGACCAACAACATTGGACACTCTATGGAACAAAAAGCCTTCACTATGTTATCCTGGAATATCCAAGGCCTGAGGTCATCTGCCTTTGGCCTAAAGAGCAGAAACCCGGACTTCACCAAAGAAATTGGTAATACAGACATTGTCATCCTGCAAGAAACCTGGTATAGAGGAGACGGACCCACTGGTTGCCCTCTAGGTTACAGAGAGCTGGTAGTCCCATCCACCAAACTACCAGGTGTGAAACAGGGAAGGGACTCAGGGGGTATGCTAATTTGGTATAGAGCAGACCTAACTCACCCCATTAAATTAATCAAAACAGGAACATTTTACATTTGGCTAGAAATTCAAAAGGAAATTATCCTAACAGAGAAAAATGTCCTTCTGTGTGCTACCTATATCCCCCCACTAGAATCCCCATATTTTAATGAAGACAGCTTCTCCATCCTGGAGGGGGAAATCAATCATTTCCAGGCCCAGGGACATGTACTAGTCTGTGGCGACCTAAATGCCAGAACCGGACAAGAACCTGACACCCTCAGCACACAGGGGGACAAACACCTGCCTGGAGGTGACAGCATTCCCTCCCACATATGCCCCCCCTAGGCACAACTATGACAACATAACCAACAAAAACGGGTCACAACTCCTGCAGCTCTGTCGCACGCTGGGTATGTACATAGTCAACGGTAGGCTTCGAGGGGACTCCTATGGTAGGTACACCTATAGCTCATCTCTTGGCAGTAGTACTGTAGACTACTTTATCACTGACCTCAACCCAGAGTCTCTCAGAGCGTTCACAGTCAGCCCACTGACACCCCTATCAGACCACAGCAAAATCACAGTCTACTTAAACAGAGCAATAATCACTCATGAGGCATCAAAGCCAAAGGAACTGAGTAACATTAAGAAATGCTATAGATGGAAGGAATGCAGTTTGGAAACCTACCAAAAAACAATTAGGCAACAACAAATTCAATCCCTTTTAGACAATTTCCTGGGTAAAACGTTCCGCTGTAATAGTGAAGGTGTAAACTTGGCAGTAGAAAATCTTAACAGTATATTTGACCTCTCAGCTTCCCTATCAAATCTAAAAATCTCAAATAGAAAACCGAAGAAAATTAACAATAATGACAAATGGTTTGATGAAGAATGCAAAAATCTAAGAAAGAAATTGAGAAACCTGTCCAACCAAAAACATAGAGACCCGGAAAACCTGAGTCTACGCCTTCACTATGGTGAATCACTAAAACAATACAGAAATACACTACGGAAAAAGAAGGAACAGCATGTCAGAAATCAGCTCAATGCAATTGAAAAATCCATAGACTCTAACCACTTCTGGGAAAATTGGAAAACACTAAACAAACAACAACAAGAAGAATTATCTATCCAAAATGGAGATGTATGGGTAAACCACTTCTCCAATCTTTTTGGCTCTATAACAAAGAATAAAGAGCAAAAACATATACATGATCAAATACAGATCTTAGAATCATCTATTAAAGACTACCAGAACCCACTGGATTCTCCAATTACATTGAATGAGTTACAGGACAAAATAAAAACCCTCCAACCCAAAAAGGCCTGTGGTGTTGATGGTATCCTCAATGAAATGATCAAATATACAGACAACAAATTCCAATTGGCTATACTAAAACTCTTTAACATCATACTTAGCTCTGGCATCTTCCCCAATATTTGGAACCAAGGACTGATCACCCCAATCCACAAAAGTGGAGACAAATTTGACCCCAATAACTACCGTGGAATATGTGTCAACAGTAACCTTGGGAAAATCCTCTGTATTATTATTAACAGCAGACTCGTACATTTCCTCAATGAAAACAATGTACTGAGCAAATGTCAAATTGGCTTTTTACCAAATTACCGTACAACAGACCATGTATTCACCCTGCACACCCTAATTGACAACCAAACAAACCAAAACAAAGGCAAAGTCTTCTCATGCTTTGTTGATTTCAAAAAAGCCTTCGACTCAATCTGGCATGAGGGTCTGCTATACAAACTGATGGAAAGTGGTGTTGGGGGTAAAACATACGACATTATAAAATCCATGTACACAAACAACAAGTGTGCGGTTAAAATTGGCAAAAAACACACACATTTCTTCACACAGGGTTGTGGGGTTAGACAGGGATGCAGCTTAAGCCCCACCCTCTTCAACATATATATCAACGAATTGGCGCGGGCACTAGAAAAGTCTGCAGCACCCGGCCTCCCCCTGCTAGAATCCGAAGTCAAATGTCTGCTGTTTGCCGATGATCTGGTGCTTCTGTCACCAACCAAGGAGGGCCTACAGCAGCACCTAGATCTTATTCACAGATTCTGTCAGACCTGGGCCCTGACAGTAAATCTCAGTAAGACCAAAATAATGGTGTTCCAAAAAAGGTCCAGTCACCAGGACCACAAATACAAATTCCATCTAGACACTGTTGCCCTAGAGCACACAAAAAACTATACATACCTTGGCCTAAACATCAGCGCCACAGGTAACTTCCACAAAGCTGTGAACGATCTGAGAGACAAGGCAAGAAGGGCATTCTATGCCATCAAAAGAAACATAAATTTCAACATACCAATTAGGATTTGGCTAAAAATACTTGAATCAGTCATAGAGCCCATTGCCCTTTATGGTTGTGAGGTCTGGGGTCCGCTCACCAACCAAGACTTCACAAAATGGGACAAACACCAAATTGAGACTCTGCACGCAGAATTCTGCAAAAATATCCTCCGTGTACAACGTAGAACACCAAATAATACATGCAGAGCAGAATTAGGCCGATACCCACTAATTATCAAAATCCAGAAAAGAGACGTTAAATTCTACAACCACCTAAAAGGAAGTGATTCACAAACCTTCCATAACAAAGCCATCACCTACAGAGAGATGAACCTGGAGAAGAGTCCCCTAAGCAAGCTGGTCCTGGGGCTCTGTTCACAAACACAAACACACCCTACAGAGCCCCAGGACAACAGCACAATTAGACCCAACCAAATCATGAGAAAACAAAAAGATAATTACTTGACACATTGGAAAGAATTAATAAAAAACAGAGCAAACTAGAATGCTATTTGGCCATAAAAAGAGAGTACACAGCGGCAGAATACCTGACCACTGTGACTGACCCAAAATTAAGGAAAGCTTTGACTATGTACAGACTCAGTGAGCATAGCCTTGCTATTGAGAAAGGCCGCCGTAGGCAGACATGGCTCTCAAGAGAAGACAGGCTATGTGCTCACTGCCCACAAAATGAGGTGGAAACTGAGCTGCACTTCCTAACCTCCTGCCCAATGTATGACCATATTAGAGAGACATATTTCCCTCAGATTACATAGATCCACAAAGAATTCGAAAACAAATCCAAATTTGAAAAACTCCCATATCTACTGGGTGAAATTCCACAGTGTGCCATCACAGCAGCAAGATTTGTGACCTGTTGCCACGAGAAAAGGGCAACCAGTGAAGAACACACACCATTGTAAATACAACCCATATTTATGCTTATTTATTTTATCTTGTGTTCTTTAACCATTTGTACATTGTTAAAACACTGTATATATATATATATATAATATGACATTTGTAATGTCTTTACTGTTTTGAAACCTCTGTATGTGTAATGTTTACTGTTAATTTTTGTTGTTTTTCACTTCATATATTCACTTTGTATGTTGTCTACCTCACTTGCTTTGGCAATGTTAACACATGTTTCCCATGCCAATAAAGCCCTTGAATTGAATTGAATTGAATTGAATTGAGAGAAAGAGAGAGGTAGGAGAGAGAGAGAGAGAGGAGAGAGAGAGGTAGGAGAGAGAGAGGAGGAGAGAGAGAGATATAGGAGAGAGAGAGAGATAGGAGAGAGAGAGCGGGGGGGGGCAGACAGAGAGATAGCTGAGAAGGACAGAGACAGAGAGAGACAGAGAGAGGGGGCAGACAGAGAGATAGCTGAGAAGGACAGAGAGAGAGAGAGACATAAAGAGAGGGTAATGTTAGTTATCTGACTGTAACTGACTCTACCATGGTAACTCTGACAGTAACCCTGACTGACTCTACCATGTTAACTCCGACTGACTGACTCTACCACGGTAACTCTGACTGTAACCCTGACTGACTCTACCATGGTAACTCTGACTGACTGACTCTACCATGGTAACTCTGACTGTAACCCCGACTAACTCTACCATGGTAACCCTGACTGACTCTACCATGGTAACTCTGACTGCAACCCTGAATGACTCTACCATGGTAACTCTGACTGTAACCCTGACTAACTCTACCATGGTAACTCTGACTGACTGACTCTACCATGGTAACTCTGACTGACTGACTCTACCATGGTAACTCTGACTGTAACCCTGACTGACTCTACCATGGTAACTCTGACTGCAACCCTGACTGACTCTACCATGGTAACTCTGACTGCAACCCTGACTGACTCTACCATGTTAACTCTGACTGTAACCCTGACTGACTCTACCATGGCAACTCTGACTGTAACCCTGACTGACTCTACCATGGTAACTCTGACTGTAACCCTGACTGACTCTACCATGGTAACTCTGACTGTAACCCTGACTGACTCTACCATGGTAACTCTGACTGTAACCCTGACTGACTCTACTATGGTAACTCTGACTGACTGACTCTACCATGGTAACTCTGACTGTAACCCTGACTAACTCTACCATGGTAACCCTGACTGACTGACTCTACCATGGTAACTCTGACTGTAACCCTGACTGACTCTACCATGGTAACTCTGACTGCAACCCTGACTGACTCTACCATGGTAACTCTGACTGACTGACTCTACCATGGTAACTCTGACTGTAACCCTGACTGATTCTACCATGGTAACTCTGACTGTAACCCTGACTGACTCTACCATGGTAACTCTGACTGTAACCCTGACTGACTCTACCATGGTAACTCTGACTGTAACCCTGACTGACTCTACCATGGTAACTCTGACTGACTGACTCTACCACGGTAACTCTGACTGTAAACCTGACTGACTATGTACAGTATGATTCTTGGTTGACTATGATATAACATAGGGTGTTATATAACATTGTGGTTTGTAAGTTATTGTGGTCATTTTCCACTAAATGACCCTGTTAATATTCTCCTGTTATGGTGCATGAAGCAGCCCTGCCCACCAATGCGTATGCAATGCTAGCCGTGGGCACATTAAACACACACACTGTATTGTACTGTCCTGTCCTGTACTGCCCTGTCCTCTACTGTCCTGTGCTGTACTGCCCTGTCCTGTCCTCTACTGTCCTGTGCTGTACTGCCCTGTCCTGTCCTCTCCTGTCCTGTCCTCTACTGTCCTGTACTGCCCTGTCCTCTACTGTCCTGTCCTCTACTGTCCTGTCCTCTACTGTCCTGCCCTGTCCTCTACTGCCCTGTCCTCTACTGTCCTGTCCTCTACTGTCCTGCCCTGTCCTCTACTGTCCTGTGCTGTACTGCCCTGTCCTGTCCTCTACTGTCCTGTGCTGTACTGCCCTGTCCTGTCCTCTCCTGTCCTGTCCTCTACTGTCCTGTACTGCCCTGTCCTCTACTGTCCTGTCCTGTCCTGCCCTGTCCTCTACTGTCCTGTGCTGTACTGCCCTGTCCTGTCCTCTACTGTCCTGTGCTGTACTGCCCTGTCCTGTCCTGTCCTGTCCTCTACTGTCCTGTACTGCCCTGTCCTCTACTGTCCTGTCCTGTCCTGTCCTCTACTGTCCTGTGCTGTACTGCCCTGTCCTGTCCTCTACTGTCCTGTCCTGTCCTGTCCTCTACTGTCCTGTCCTGTCCTCTACTGTCCTGTGCTGTCCTGTCCTCTACTGTCCTGTCCACTACTGTCCTGTGCTGTACTGCCCTGTCCTGTCCTCTACTTCCCTGTCCTGTCCTCTACTGTCCTGTCCTGTCCACTACTGTCCTGTGCTGTACTGCCCTGTCCTGTCCTCTACTGTCCTGTCCTGTCCTCTACTGTCCTGTCCTGTCCACTACTGTCCTGTGCTGTACTGCCCTGTCCTGTCCTCTACTGTCCTGTGCTGTCCTGTCCTCTACTGTCCTGTGCTGTCCTCTACTGTCCTGTCCTCTACTGTCCTGTCCTGCACTGTCCTCTACTGTCCTGTGCTATACTGCCCTGTCCTGTCCTCTACTGTCCTGTGCTGTACTGCCCTGTCATGTCCTCTACTGTCCTGTCCTGTCCTCTACTGTCCTGTGCTGTCCTGTCCTCTACTGTCCTGTGCTGTCCTGTCCTGTCCTCTGCTGTCCTGTCCTCTACTGTCCTGTGCTGTCCTGTCCTGTGCTGTCCTGTCCTGTGCTGTCCTGTCCTGTCCTCTACTGTCCTGTCCTGTCCTCTACTGTCCTGTGCTGTCCTGTCCTCTACTGTCCTGTGCTGTACTGTCCTGTGCTGTACTGCCCTGTCCTCTACTGTCCTGTCCTGTCCTGTCCTCTACTGTCCTGTCCTGTCCTCTACTGTCCTGTGCTGTACTGCCCTGTCCTGTCCTCTACTGTCCTGTCCTGTCCTCTACTGTCCTGTGCTGTACTGCCCTGTCCTGTCCTCTACTGTCCTGTCCTGTCCTCTACTGTCCTGTGCTGTCCTGTCCTCTACTGTCCTGTGCTGTCCTGTCCTGTCCTCTACTGTCCTGTCCTGTCCTCTACTGTCCTGTCCTGTCCTCTACTGTCCTGTGCTGTCCTGTCCTCTACTGTCCTGTGCTGTACTGTCCTGTGCTGTACTGCCCTGTCCTCTACTGTCCTGTGCTGTCCTGCCCTGTACTGTCCTGTCCTCTACTGTCCTGTCCTGTCCTCTACTGTCCTGTACTGCCCTGTCCTGTCCTCTACTGTCCTGTCCTGTCCTCTACTGTCCTGTGCTGTACTGCCCTGTCCTCTACTGTCCTGTGCTGTCCTCTACTGTCCTGTCCTGTCCTGCCCTGTCCTCTACTGTCCTGTGCTGTACTGCCCTGTCCTGTCCTCTACTGTCCTCTACAGCACTGTCCTGTACAGCCCTGTCCTCTACTGTCCTGTCCTGTCCTGCCCTGTCCTCTACTGTCCTGTCCTCTACTGCCCTGTCCTGTCCTCTACTGTCCTCTACAGCACTGTCCTGTACAGCCCTGTCCTGTACTGTCCTGTCCTGTACTGTCCTGTCCTCAACTGTCCTGTCCTCTACTGTCCTGTCCTCTACTGTCCTGTGCTGTGCTGTCCTGTCCTCTACTGTCCTGTCCTGTGCTGTCCTGTCCTGTGCTGTCCTGTCGTCTACTGTCCTGTGCTGTCCTGTCCTCTACTGTCCTGTGCTGTCATGTCCTGTCCTCTACTGTCCTGTCCTGTGCTGTCCTGTCCTGTGCTGTCCTGTCCTGTGCTGTCCTGTGCTGTCCTGTCCACTACTGTCCTGTGCTGTCCTGTCCACTACTGTGCTGTCCTGTGCTGTCCTGTCCTCTACTGTCCTGTGCTGTCCTGTCCACTACTGTCCTGTGCTGTCCTGTCCTGTGCTGTCCTGTCCACTACTGTCCTGCGCTGTCCTGTCCACTACTGTCCTGTCCTCTACTGTCCTCTACTGTCCTGCGCTGTCCTGTCCACTACTGTCCTGCGCTGTCCTGTCCACTACTGTCCTGCGCTGTCCTGTCCACTACTGTCCTGTCCACTACTGTCCTGCTCTGTCCTGTCCTCTACTGTCCTGCGCTGTCCTGTCCACTACTGTCCTGCGCTGTCCTGTCCACTACTGTCCTGCGCTGTCCTGTCCACTACTGTCCTGTGCTGTCCTGTCCTCTACTGTCCTGTGCTGTCCTGTCCACTACTGTCCTGTGCTGTCCTGTCCACTACTGTCCTGTGCTGTCCTGTCCACTACTGTCCTGTGCTGTCCTCAAGTGTCCTGTGCTGTCCTCAAGTGTCCTGTGCTGTCCTCAAGTGTCCTGTACTGTCCTCAAGTGTCCTGTACTGTCCTCTCCTGTCCTGTGATGTACTACTGTACTGTACTGTGAGGGTGTTGAGAGCAGCTATGCAGGTGGAACGTGTCTGGAGGAGTTGTGCCTCCCAACGGGGCAGCTAATGGAGCACTGCTGGGTTATTGATGAGTCTCCCTTCAGACAGAGAGAGAGAGCAGAGGAGAAGAGAGGACCGGAGAGAGCAGGACGGGACAGAGTTAAACCATGGAGGGAGGGAGGGAGGGACATGGTGGGGAAGGAGAGAATATGGAGAAGAGAAGAGGGGGAAGATAGATTGCTCTTTTGGGAGTTAGTTCTTAAAATTACATTTCAACCTGGGCCTTTTCTATGAAGGAATTTTTCATTTTCTATTAAGGAATCTTTACTTTTACTCAAGTATGACAATTGGGTACTTTTTTTACCACTATTTCTGACAAACACATGTATTTATTAAGTGTTACACACAATTTGATTGGTTGACTGACTGATTGATTTACAACCCAATAATCAGATTGGTAACAAAGAAACCTCCATAGAAGCATCACAGAAGAAATAAGAGCAGGACAACTGAAAATGATCTTGAAAAGAGAGGGAATAGAAAACCAGGGAAGAGAGAAGAAGGGAAAGAAGGAGGAGACAAAGAGTGATGAAGGGCAGGAGGAGGACAGAGACAAAAATACCTGGAGAGAGTGATATGTGAGCTAGAAGGAGGATGGAGGATGGGAAGATGGGAGGATGGGAGGATGGAGGATGGAGGATTGGAGGATGGAGGATGGGAGGATCGAGGATGGGAGGATGGGAGGATAGAGGATGGGAGGATGGGAGGATGGGAGGATGGAGGATGGGAGGATGGGAGGATGGGAGGATGGGAGGATGGAGGATGGGAGGATGGGAGGATGGGAGGATGGGAGGATGGAGGATGGGAGGATGGGAGGATAGAGGATGGGAGGAGGCAGACACACTCTCTCAGGCAGAAGAAGATAGTGACAGAAACTGTTAGAATGTCACAGTGATTCCATTGAGGGTTGGGGACCCACTGAGGCAATATGTTAAAGGAACTTCCTCTGGGTCAGAGCCCAGGACTAGGTACTTATTTAAATGATTGGACATTGGGTTTCTTAACTCGGTTGGTCACAAAGAAAACTGGTAACACTTTATAATAACATTCATTAATGAGCCACTAATAAACTATTTATGGGTACAACATTAAAAATTATAAGATGTTTACCAAGATCATAAACGTTATTATGTTACTGAAATACCCCAAAGCTGTATCTGGGACACAATCTACACATAGTATCTACACATAGTATCTACATGACATATGATTAGACATTCCATTCCAGTGAGGACACCTCAGCCAATGTGGAGGCATAAGCCCTCACTGTGACAGGGCTCAAAAGGTCAGAGGTCATCAGATGCATGTGTTGGGTGGAGTAAACAACCTACCCTTGCTGCTGACAAAAGGAGAGGGGGGTGGGAGCGGGACGGAGGGGGACGGAGGGGGACAAATATATACTGAAGGACAGTGGTAAATAAAGTTTCCAGTTGTCATACTTGAGTAAAGATTTCTTAATAGGAAAATACTCAAGTAAAAGTGAAAGTCACCCACTAAAAGTATCTGGTTTTAAATCTACTTAAGTATCAAATGTAAAAGTAAACATAATTTCAAATGACATATATTAAGCAAAACAGACGTTTTGTTTATATCAGACCCAGATGCAGACAGTGTCAAAGTAACATAAGTTTATTACTAGAACAGAAGTCAGGCAAAACGAGAGGTCAAGGGTAGGCAGAGGTCAGAACTCCAGATCAGAGTCCAAAAGGTACAGAACGGCAGACAGGGTCAGGGTCAGGGTCAGGGCAGGCAGAATGGTCAAAACCGGGAAAACTAGAAAAAGGAACTAGAACAAGACAGGAGCAAGGGAAAACCGCTGGTAGGCTTGACATACAAAAATAACTGGCAACAGACAAACAGAGAACACAGGTATAAATACACTGGGGATAATGGGGAAAATGGGTAACAGGGGTGGAGACAAGCACAAAGAAAGGTGAAACAGATCAGGGTGTGACAGTTTTTGTTATCTACGTATAGCCAGGGGAACACTCCAACATTCAGACATCATTTACAAACAAAGAATTTGTGTTCAGTGAGTCCTCCAGATCAGAGGCAGTACATGACCAAGGATGTTATCGTCATAAGTGTGTGAATTGGACCATTTTCCTGCTAAGCGTTCAAAATGTTGGGTAATTTTGGATGTCAGAGAAAATGTGTGGAGTAAAAAGTGCATTATATTCATTAGGAATGTAGTGAAGTAAAAGTTGACAAAACTATAAATACTAAAGT
This sequence comes from Oncorhynchus clarkii lewisi, assembly GCF_045791955.1. NCBI lineage: Eukaryota > Metazoa > Chordata > Actinopteri > Salmoniformes > Salmonidae > Oncorhynchus > Oncorhynchus clarkii. The sequence continues at coordinate 55,500,712 of NC_092163.1, forward strand.
ACAGACACCCCAAAAAACTACTTTAACGTATTTTTACTTCAGTACTTTCCACCACTGCTGACGGACTGCATATACAGTATATGGTGTTTTTTCTCAAAATGTAGAAAGGGGTAGTGCCTCAGTGTGTGTGTGTTTGTTTGTGTGTGAGTGACAGGGTAGGGGGTAATAGGGAGGTAGTAGTGGGAGAGTTGTTAGTTGTTTTGGCAGAGCGGTACTATTGACTCCTCCTCTGTCCTTTGGTGATTTTATGACACCTGCTCCAGTCAGACACAAAAGGGGCTATTTCCAACACACACACACACACACACACCCTAACAAACAATGATACAACAGCTGCAAGGCCCCCCAATACCATCCAAGGTGGCCAACATCAACATTGTCTATTGAAGTCAATACCTGCCAACATGGTTAAGAGTAGGGCTGCAAGAACTAAGCACAGAGTGAGGGAGGAAGGAAGGGGGGGAGGAGAGACAGTGAGGGAGGAAGGAAGGGGAGGAGGAGAGACAGAGTGAGGGAGGAAGGAAGGGGAGGAGGAGAGACAGAGTGAGAGAAGATGGCACCAACGGAGAAGGGCGACATCTTACGAGTTCCAACCCAACTTTGCTATCTCAGTGACTTTTATCGTGTTTATCTTTACATTCTTTGTACAGAAAGTTCATACTATTATCACATATGACGCCAAGCACTTTTGGACAGTTACTAACCGTGATTTTAACTCCAACTAAGCTGTTTCATTGTTCATACAGGATCCTATTCCTTTGTTCTACCAAAACACCGCAGGCACAAACGCGGGAGACGAGGTGGAGTCCTGGTGAAATGGAGGCGAAGAGAAAACCGAACAGCGGTCCCCTCCGCTCTATTGGAGAATATCAAGTCACTCGAGAATAAGATGGATGAGCTTCGTTTGAGAGTCTCCTATCCTATCTCCTATCCTGTCCTGTGATGTACTACTGTACTGTACTGTGAGGGTGTTGAGAGCAGCTATGCAGGTGGAACGTGTCTGGAGGAGTTGTGCCTCCCAACGGGGCAGCTAATGGAGCACTGCTGGGTTATTGATGAGTCTCCCTTCAGACAGAGAGAGAGAGCAGAGGAGAAGAGAGGACCGGAGAGAGCAGGACGGGACAGAGTTAAACCATGGAGGGAGGGAGGGAGGGACATGGTGGGGAAGGAGAGAATATGGAGAAGAGAAGAGGGGGAAGATAGATTGCTCTTTTGGGAGTTAGTTCTTAAAATTACATTTCAACCTGGGCCTTTTCTATGAAGGAATTTTTCATTTTCTATTAAGGAATCTTTACTTTTACTCAAGTATGACAATTGGGTACTTTTTTTACCACTATTTCTGACAAACACATGTATTTATTAAGTGTTACACACAATTTGATTGGTTGACTGACTGATTGATTTACAACCCAATAATCAGATTGGTAACAAAGAAACCTCCATAGAAGCATCACAGAAGAAATAAGAGCAGGACAACTGAAAATGATCTTGAAAAGAGAGGGAATAGAAAACCAGGGAAGAGAGAAGAAGGGAAAGAAGGAGGAGACAAAGAGTGATGAAGGGCAGGAGGAGGACAGAGACAAAAATACCTGGAGAGAGTGATATGTGAGCTAGAAGGAGGATGGAGGATGGGAAGATGGGAGGATGGGAGGATGGAGGATGGAGGATTGGAGGATGGAGGATGGGAGGATCGAGGATGGGAGGATGGGAGGATAGAGGATGGGAGGATGGGAGGATGGGAGGATGGAGGATGGGAGGATGGGAGGATGGGAGGATGGGAGGATGGAGGATGGGAGGATGGGAGGATGGGAGGATGGGAGGATGGAGGATGGGAGGATGGGAGGATAGAGGATGGGAGGAGGCAGACACACTCTCTCACAACATTAAAAATTATAAGATGTTTACCAAGATCATAAACGTTATTATGTTACTGAAATACCCCAAAGCTGTATCTGGGACACAATCTACACATAGTATCTACACATAGTATCTACATGACATATGATTAGACATTCCATTCCAGTGAGGACACCTCAGCCAATGTGGAGGCATAAGCCCTCACTGTGACAGGGCTCAAAAGGTCAGAGGTCATCAGATGCATGTGTTGGGTGGAGTAAACAACCTACCCTTGCTGCTGACAAAAGGAGAGGGGGGTGGGAGCGGGACGGAGGGGGACGGAGGGGGACAAATATATACTGAAGGACAGTGGTAAATAAAGTTTCCAGTTGTCATACTTGAGTAAAGATTTCTTAATAGGAAAATACTCAAGTAAAAGTGAAAGTCACCCACTAAAAGTATCTGGTTTTAAATCTACTTAAGTATCAAATGTAAAAGTAAACATAATTTCAAATGACATATATTAAGCAAAACAGACGTTTTGTTTATATCAGACCCAGATGCAGACAGTGTCAAAGTAACATAAGTTTATTACTAGAACAGAAGTCAGGCAAAACGAGAGGTCAAGGGTAGGCAGAGGTCAGAACTCCAGATCAGAGTCCAAAAGGTACAGAACGGCAGACAGGGTCAGGGTCAGGGTCAGGGCAGGCAGAATGGTCAAAACCGGGAAAACTAGAAAAAGGAACTAGAACAAGACAGGAGCAAGGGAAAACCGCTGGTAGGCTTGACATACAAAAATAACTGGCAACAGACAAACAGAGAACACAGGTATAAATACACTGGGGATAATGGGGAAAATGGGTAACAGGGGTGGAGACAAGCACAAAGAAAGGTGAAACAGATCAGGGTGTGACAGTTTTTGTTATCTACGTATAGCCAGGGGAACACTCCAACATTCAGACATCATTTACAAACAAAGAATTTGTGTTCAGTGAGTCCTCCAGATCAGAGGCAGTACATGACCAAGGATGTTATCGTCATAAGTGTGTGAATTGGACCATTTTCCTGCTAAGCGTTCAAAATGTTGGGTAATTTTGGATGTCAGAGAAAATGTGTGGAGTAAAAAGTGCATTATATTCATTAGGAATGTAGTGAAGTAAAAGTTGACAAAACTATAAATACTAAAGTACAGACACCCCAAAAAACTACTTTAACGTATTTTTACTTCAGTACTTTCCACCACTGCTGACGGACTGCATATACAGTATATGGTGTTTTTTCTCAAAATGTAGAAAGGGGTAGTGCCTCAGTGTGTGTGTGTTTGTTTGTGTGTGAGTGACAGGGTAGGGGGTAATAGGGAGGTAGTAGTGGGAGAGTTGTTAGTTGTTTTGGCAGAGCGGTACTATTGACTCCTCCTCTGTCCTTTGGTGATTTTATGACACCTGCTCCAGTCAGACACAAAAGGGGCTATTTCCAACACACACACACACACACACACCCTAACAAACAATGATACAACAGCTGCAAGGCCCCCCAATACCATCCAAGGTGGCCAACATCAACATTGTCTATTGAAGTCAATACCTGCCAACATGGTTAAGAGTAGGGCTGCAAGAACTAAGCACAGAGTGAGGGAGGAAGGAAGGGGGGGAGGAGAGACAGTGAGGGAGGAAGGAAGGGGAGGAGGAGAGACAGAGTGAGGGAGGAAGGAAGGGGAGGAGGAGAGACAGAGTGAGAGAAGATGGCACCAACGGAGAAGGGCGACATCTTACGAGTTCCAACCCAACTTTGCTATCTCAGTGACTTTTATCGTGTTTATCTTTACATTCTTTGTACAGAAAGTTCATACTATTATCACATATGACGCCAAGCACTTTTGGACAGTTACTAACCGTGATTTTAACTCCAACTAAGCTGTTTCATTGTTCATACAGGATCCTATTCCTTTGTTCTACCAAAACACCGCAGGCACAAACGCGGGAGACGAGGTGGAGTCCTGGTGAAATGGAGGCGAAGAGAAAACCGAACAGCGGTCCCCTCCGCTCTATTGGAGAATATCAAGTCACTCGAGAATAAGATGGATGAGCTTCGTTTGAGAGTCTCCTATCATAGGGACTTGAAAAGCTGCAACATTATATGTCTACCGAAGCGTGGCTGGATGATGGCGCTATGCACGTGGTACTTGGTGGCTTCTCCTTGCTGAGTCGGTGTACTTCAATTAGAAGGAGATCTCAAGCTTTTTCTCACCTGATATAGAATACCTCATGGGAAGCTGCTGGAGCTTTAATTACCAAGAGATCATGGTAATTATCACAGCTGTCTACATTCCTCCTCAGTCCAACACCATTCTGACACTCAATGAACTGTATGGGGCATTTAACAAACAAGAAACCTCTTACCCAGAGGCAGCATTTTTCTGGTTGGCGGAGACTGACACGGGGACACTTAAAACCGTCCTACCTCACTTCTACCAACACATCTCTTGCACCGCTAACGGCGCTAAAAATATAGACCCCGTTTATTCTACCCACAGAAACGCATACAAGGCCTTCCCTCGTCCTCCCTTTGGAAAATCTGACCATGACTCCATTCTTCTGCTTCATGTTTACAAACAAAAGCTGAAACTGGAAGTACCAGTGATGCGCTGTACGGAAGTGGTCGGACGAAGCAGACGCAAAGCTACAAGACTGTTTTTCTAGTACAGACAGAGAGAGATATGTTCTGCGATTCATCTGATAGCATTGAGGAGTTTACCACTACAGTCACAGGCTTCATCAATAAGTGCATAAACAATGTCGCCCTCACAGTGACTATAAGAATGTATCCCAACCAAAACACATGGATTAGAGGCCTATTACACCGGTTACGATGCTCATCGCATGTGGCAGGGCTTGCAGACAACAACAGATTACAAAGGGAAATCCAGCCATGAGCTGCCCAGCAGCGCAGAACAGCCACACTCCCATGTTGCTTCGAGGAATATAACACTGTGCCTTGTGTGAACGCCCCTGCTTTTCCAGATGACTGTGTGATCCGATGTGAGTAAAAATGTTAAACAGGTTAACAGTCACAAGACCAGACGGAAAGCCTGGGCTCATTCTCAAAGCATTCACAGACCAGCAGGCAGGTGTCTTCACAGACATGTTCAATCTCTCCTTGTCCCAGTCTGTAATCCCAACATGTTTCAAGCTGACCACCATTGTCCCTGTTCCCAAGAGATCCAAGTTAGCCTGCCTAAATGACTATCCCCTTGTAGAACTCACATCTGTAATTATGAAGTGCTTTGAAAGGCTGGTCATGACACACATCAACACCATCATCCCAGACCCACTCCATCCTGCCCCAACAGATTCACAGATGATGCAGTCTCAATTGTACTTCATACTGCCCTCTTCCACCTGGAAAAGAGGGAAAATAACTGTTCCTAGACTACAGCTCAGCGTTCAACACCAGAGTCCCCTCCAAGCTCATCACCAAGCTAGGGACGCTGGGACTGAACTGGATCTGCAACTGGATTCTTCATGGGTCGGCCTCAGGTGAAGGTAGACAACAACACCTCTGCCACGCTGACCCTCAACACAGATGCACCCTGATCACCCACGAATGCGTGGCCGTGCACGACTCCAACACCTTCATCAAGTTTCCTGACCATACGACAGTGGTAGGCCTGATCACCGATGGCTATGAGTCAGTCTACAGGGAGGAGGTCAGAGACCTGGCAGTGTGGTGCCATGACAACAACCTCTCCCTCAACATCAGTAAGACAAAGGAGCTGATCGTGGACTACAGGAGAAAGAGGGGAGAGTACGCCCCCTTCCACATCGACAGGGCTGTTGTGGAGCGGGTCGAGAGCTCCTTGGCATCCACATCACTAAGGACTTAACATGGTCCACACACACCCAAACAGTCGTGAAGAGGGCAGCGTCTCTTCCCCCACAGGAGGCTGAAAAGATTTGGCATGGGTGTTTTAGCCACTTATATATATATATATACATATATATATATATATATATATATATATATATATATATATATATATACTGTAACTATACTGTAACTACTGCTGTACACACCTTTTCTATATATATATATATATATTTGTTTTAGTATATATATATATATATATATATATATATATAAAAAGTGGCTAAAACAGTATGTAAACATTATTAAAGTGACCAGTGTTCATTGACTCTGGACTGTAAATAGGGCAGCAGTCTCTAAGGTGCAGGGTAGAGTACAGGGGTGGTAGAAGGCTAGTAACAGTGACTAAGGAAGGGTTACCTTGCCCCAGACCTGCTGTTTTTGACACCTCTCTCCCTCTCTCCATCAACCGCACCTTTTGTCTCGACCTCTGAATGCTCGGCTATGAAAAGCCAACTGACATTTACTCCTGAGGTGCTGACCTGTTGCACACTCTACAACCACTGTGATTATTATTTGACCCTGCTGGTCATTTATGAACGTTTTAACATCTTGAAGCAAGATCTATCCTTAATGGCCATGTACTCTTATAATCTCCACCCGGCACAGCCAGAAGAGGAATGGCCACCCCTCAGAGCCTGCTTCCTGTCTAGGTTTCTTCCTAGGTTCCTACATTTCTAGGGAGATTTTCCACCATGTTTCTACATCTGCATTGCTTGCTGTTTGTGGTTTTAGGCTGGGTTTCTGTATAAGCACTTCGTGACATCTGCTGATGTAAAAATAGCTTTATAAATATATTTGATTGATTGATAGATGACCAAATCGTTATGTTTAGGAAGTCAGTGTGCTACAATGGTTTCATAGTAGCCTACCGTGTCTCTCTTCTGCTACTCTGTAATAAGAGTTTAGATGATGACGTAATCCTTTGGGAATTTAACTCCACCTCCATCCAGTGAGAGTGAACAGACTAATCTGACTGGCTCAATGACCACTCAGAAGACGTCTTGTCCAATCAGATTCGAAAATGATGAGCTAGCCATTGAATACGACGAAAGTCTCGCGTGATGTAACGTACGTAAACTCACTTACGTCAGTCCCATGATGGCTGAAGATCCTGGAGGAACATTTTTCAATTTCTCTCCCACTTTTTTATTTTTCTCTTTACCTCTGCTTGTCATAGAGACATGGCAGGATACACAGCCTCGATAAGCGGCCACAGACCCTTGTTACCGCCATGCCCAAGAAAGGGAACCGAAAACGGCTGAAATTTCGGGCCGGGGACGTCTGCTCGGAGTCAGGTACAGTAGTTAGCTTGCTAAAGCTAACTTGTTTACCCAGCCGGTAACAGGCCGCCGTACGTAATCTGTAACGTACAGTGGTGCGTAGAGTGGGTGGGTCCTCGAGAACGAAAGTTAAACCACCCGATTCTACTACCATCATTAATATTCAATACATTGCTAGTTCTTATTAAGGATAATTTCAATGTTAGACATACAAATAGAACGTTCAGATACAAATATGTAGGCCTATTTCTGGTGTTGGGTATTTCTAGGCGTTGGGTCTGCTCCCTACTAGGCGTTGAGTCTACTCCCAGACGTAGTTCATAGAAGGGCTTACAGGGTGCAACAGGTAGAATTTTTAGGTCCGGCATAGATCACATTTTACATCGGACATAGAGTTACAACCAACTGGTGCAAGCGGCCTCACTACTAAGGGGCATCTCAGTAGTGTAGCTAGACGTATTCTCCTCGTCTTCCTTCCTCTGCTGTGTCCTGAAAAAGGTGCAAGGCTTTGTTCCAGCCGGTTCGAGGGCATGAAATCTGTAATGCGTTGTGGGTAAAGTAGTTAATTATGATGTAAGGTGATTTGTTGATTAGGCAGTCGCCTACAATGTTGAAAATTCCCAAAGCCAAAAGTGTCTTACAATACTTTCACCTAACCAGTGTTATCAGGTCAGTGCAGACAAAGGAAAATAAATGAGGGGCGCAAGAAGTTGTAAAATATGACTATTGAGATGCACCCCATGCCACCCTTTGTTATTGTGAGTGATTGGTAAACTACATCTTCTCCCCTCTTGCAGTGACAGTTGCTGATTTCGCCAATGCCGACCCAGCCGTTGTGAAGTCGGGGAGGGTAAAAAAGGCCGTTGCCAATGCAATTGAAAAAGAAGGTAAGAGCGTCATTCAAAATGTTTCCATTTGTTCTACAGACATTGTGTTTAATGGATAAACCACATTATTGTGCTTACTAACTCCACACTGTTTGTCCTGCAGTGAAGATGTTGTGTGGGCTAGAGGGGTCGCAGGGTTCCGTACAGGAGGTGTTCTCGTCAGCAGCCACCCTCACCGGAGACACCCTGGAGAGTAGCGACGACCTCGACCCCGGGGAGGATGGAGAGAACGAGGCCAAACAGGCCCGCAAGAAGAAAAACAAGAGGAGGAAAGGTACAGTTCACCTCTGTCTCTAGTCATGTGTTGAAAGAGTTGAGGACTGCGTTTCATTCCAGAGGGTTGCTCCCGTTCCCCTGTACTCGTTCATGCCTCTTCACAGATATTATAGCGTAACTGGGTCGGTAATTGCAATAGGCTGTGAACTAGGCCATCTTTTCTTTCACCTATCCAGTCGTCTCAGATCCGTAAAGGGAAGTGAACAAGGAGAGATGGGTGTGAACAACTTTCCTGACTATAACAGCCCATTGATTGACTGTCTGTTTTCCCAGAGTGCAGCGAGTGCAGTGAAGGGGAGGACTACACAGTGGATATCTGGTTGGTGCTGGCTTCCTATATCCGTCCAGAGGATGTGTGTACGTTTGCTCTGATCTGCAGAAACGCCTGGACCGTCACCTGCACTGCTGCCTTCTGGACCAGACTATACAGGCGGTAGGTTTAGACCCTCTCATTCCCACAACCTATTTTCTAGGTGGGCTCCCACGGCTCTTGACTCGAATCCTGGGATGTCAGATTCACATTGCCCTTGAAAATTGGCACCTGTAGGAGTTGAACCCTTCTTTTACATATACTGTTTCCCCGCCTCTCTCTATGCTCTCACTTTCACCTCCCTTTCTCTTTCTCCCTCTTTCTTTCTCCCCTCATAGACACTACAGTCTGGACACTCACCTGCCGTTCCGTCTGCAGCCAGACTCCATAGCCAGGAAGCGTTGTCTACGGGCTCGCGTGATTCGCTCCCTCTTCCACCTGTATGAGCCATTCAGCTCACGTGTCTCCCTGAACCCCGCCCTCCCAGAGTCCACGCCCACCACACTACTCAACTCCAAGGTAAAGAACCAAGATGGCGCAAGCAGGGAAACAGGCTAGCGGTTTCCAAACAACTATTTGGTTTGTGGAGTTTGAAGTTCTCGCCTTCTTATTTGTATCCTGAGAGGGTCTGGGTACTTGATCTGTGCTGTAACTCACTAATCCTGCTCCATCAAATTCTGGCGTTAATGGCCACTTGTGCAATCAAATCAAATGTTATTGGTCACAGACACGTGTTTAGCAGATGTTTTGCGTGTGTAGCAAAATGCTTGTGTTTCTAGTTCCAACAGTGCAGTAATATCTAACAAAAATATTTCCCAACAATACACACATCTCAATAAAGGGCTGGAGTTAAGAATATATAAATATTTGAACCAGCAATGCCAGTGGCATAGACTAAGATACAGTATATGAGATGAGTAATGCAAAATATGTAAACATTATTAAAGTGGCTAGTGATCCATTCCTTAAAGTGGCCAGTGATTTCTAGTCTATGCCGTTAGGCAGCATCCTCTAATGTGCTCGTGATTGCTGTTTAACAGTCGTCTGGCCTTGAGATAGAATCTGTTTTTCAGTCTATCGGTCCCAGCTTTGCACCTGCACTGACCTCGCATTCTGGATGATAGCAGTGGCTCAGGTGGTTGTTGTCCTTGATTATCTTTTTGGCCTTCCTGTGACATTGGGTGCTGTAGGTGTCCTGGAGTGCAGGTAGTTTGATGCGTTGGGAAGACTGCACCACCCTCTGGAGAGCCCTGCCGTTGCGGGCGGAGCAGTTGCTGTACCCGACAACCCGACAGGATGCTCTCGATTGTACATCTGTAAACGTATGAGGGTTTTAGGTGCCAAGACACATTTTTTCAGCCTCCTGAGGTTGAAGAGGCGCTGTTGCACCTTCACCACACTGTCTGTGTGGGTGGACCATTTCAGTTTGTCAGTGATGTGTACAGAGAGCTTTCCACTCTCTCCACTGCTGTCCCGTTGTTCTGGGTAGGGGGCTGTTTCCTGAAGTCCCCGATACGCTCCTTGGTTTTGTTGAGGTTATTTTCCTGGCACCACTCTCCCAGGGCCCTCACCTCTTCCCTGTAGGCTGTCTCGTCATTGTTGGTTATCAAGCCTACTACTGCTGTGTCTTCTGCTAACTTGATGATTGAGTTGGATGCGTGCATGGCTGCACAGTCATGGGTGAACAGGGGGTACTGGAGGGGGCTGAGCACACCCTTGTGTTATCCCAATGTTGAGGATCAGCGAAGTGGAGGTGTTGTTTCCTACCTTCACCACCTGGGGGCGGCCCGTGCTAAGTAAAGTTTAACCCATTTTCTCCTCTGCAGTGTCTGCTGTTCTGGGTCAATAAGGTTGTGGGCACTCGACCTGATCCTATGTGGGAGTTCAACTTCAAGTTTGTGAAGCCGGTATGTATTCATGCCGAACTGTCTGAAGGACACTAGTGAAGCATGTTTAGTTTGAATTTGAAGTCAAACATTTGAATTGTAATCAGGGGTATGGTAGTTTCTATATGTTTCTGTCCACTAGGCGGTGAGGTGTAAGGGTGGTAATGCCACCCGGGGTCTGCTGCTGCCCCGTCAGTATGAGGAGGTCCATGCCAACCCAGACTCAGACTGCTACCTGCTGCAGGTCACCACCCTCAACTTCATCTTTACCTCCGTCGTCATGGGGATGACCCTCGCCCTGGTCAGTACACCACTCTCCCTGGCTTTCACACTGAATTAACTCTGTTGTCTCCATCCATGAAGTTGCATTGTTAAAGGCCCAGTGCAGTCAAGTCATTTTTTTTTCTGTGTTTTGTGTCATATTGTACAACAGCTGATGAAAGGAAGACTTTAAAAGGGGGAACAAATGTGGTCAGTGTCAGTTCCTGATTGTTGTTGGTTGAAAATACAATTGACACCTATTCAGCAGGTTTGCATGGGTAGAGTTGAGGTTTGCCTGGTGACATCACCAGGCGCTGTAAGTTAATAAACCAACAGAGTTTCAGACCTCTGCCAATAGCAGCTAGTTGTCAGGTTACACATCCCTTCCTTTAGGCCCCTCACTCAAATTCTTGCTTGAGAAATCGTTTTTGCAAAAAAGTGATTTTTGTTTATTTTTGACGATTTCTTTGAAAAGCGACTACAGTTACATACTCAATTGTTACCTAGAAATGATTTGATATTGAGATAAAAGAACAGCTGCTTTGGGCCTTTTTTAAAATCCCATTATGTGGTTGTAACTCGTAGAGTGGGCCTGTTTTTAGGATAGGCAAACCTGTGTCTCCGGTCTGTCTAACCCACTCTGTCTGTCTCTGTTCCCTTCCCAGTTCAACATCAACGTGAGCACGGACATGCGTCACCACCGAGTGCGCCTGCTATTCCAGGACTCTCCCCCCCAGCGGGGGAGGAGGGGGGAGCAGGGGGGGACACAGGTGGTGCTGGATCCTGTACACAGCGTGAGACTCATGGACTGGTGGCATCCGCAGTACCCTTCTTCCCCCTATATCTAAAACCCATGTCTCATCACGTGTAGAACCCTCTTACTATCCCACACACACATTATACCCGTTTACTCCTAAAACCCTGACTGTACCGTCTGCCCGTACACCTAGAACACCCAGTATCCCCCTACACCAAAAACCATCCACATTACCCTGTCTCCCTGTACAGCCAGAACCTTGCTTCAGCTCAACCTTCTACAGCCCCAGACACAACACCTACCTCCTCAGTACCCTAGCTCTCCAGAGACAAACCCTCAATACCTTCCAATCCCCTCACATTGCCTACCCTCAGACCACCCTACAAGTTTATGTTGAACAGATGCAGAGACGATGTAATTTCTTTAATATGTTCTCCTTTCTGTAACTGCTAAATCTTAGTTTAAGGCCATTTTTAAACGGGAGACTTTTGATTTTACATTTGTTTGGCTGTAATTCTAGTTTGGCTTTCATGATGATTTTTCTGCTTGTGTAATTGTATTTAATTTGATACCTGTAATCTTTGGAACTTTGTAAACCCCTACACCTCCTCAGGAAGGAAGGGGGTCTGAAGGCTGTAATGGGAGCACCATTTTATATCCTGCTTATGTCTGTGCTAGAATGTTCCTGATTTGGGTTTATGAACACAAGGCCAGTCTTGTATGTAAAAAATGATCAGTAGAAGCCAGTCTTGGCTAATTTCTAACGAGGTGGTATTTGAAGAATCAACATGTAATACCCACAGGAGACCGGATGGCAGCTCTTTTCTACTGTTCACTCGTCGTCCAATCAAAATGCAGTTCAGAACATTAGTGTTTGATTTTAGTGTGAATATAGAAGTTTGTTATCGTGTGTAGTGGAAAGCAAAGCTTTTTGTTGATGATCAGACCTGAAATTGCTTCATTGTAAATTAATGTATAGCTGGTTGACCTTGTGAGGGATGTATGTATGTTTGGCTGTGAGAGCCAACCATCATTTCAGTCCCCATGTAAAGCCTGTGGATGCTGTCTATGTGATTGTTTGGTCAACCTCCTGTACTGAAATACAACTGGAAAGAACCCCCATCCATTTTGTAAGATTTTGTTTTTACAGATTTAATTAGACAATAGATGTCAACTTAACATTTCCACCGACATAGATCCACCAAACTAGACGTGGCATTGGCAGACTGAATAGAACCCCCCTACATGCTGTGCTGTATTTGTCAGGAGAAATTAGGTTTCCTACTATCATATGTTTTGCATATGGTGATACCTACTTCAAATGCGAATGTGGATATACAGCATGAGGGGTAAACAAATGAGGAAATGAATACAGTACTAGTCCTATGTGTTTCCTTGACAATAGTGCCCTCTTCTGGTCAACTAAGAACATGGAAAGTGTCAACTTTTTGAAGCACAATGAGAAGGTTGCTTGTACATTGATTTGGGTAAAACAATTTAAACCATAGCAGTAGAAAGAAACTCCAGAGGATCACACAGGTGACAGGTAGCCTAGAGGTTAGAGCGTTGGGCCAGTATCTGAAAGGTTGCTGGATTGAATCCCCGAGCTGGCAAGGTAAATATCTGTCCTGCCCCTGAACAAGACAGTTAACCCACTGTTCCATGGTAGGCCGTCATTGTAAATTAGACTTGCCTAGTAAAATAAAGGTAACAAAAATGTTGCAATATTGATATTACAGAAAATGATACCTGATCAAAATCAATTAATGCGGGATCCACAAAGGCGGTTGGGCGAGACCCCCTCTGGCAGGGTTCCTCAACTGGTGGTCCATTCTTATTTGGACCCCCAAGTTTTCTGAGGGGGATTATTATTTTATTTTTTACAGACTTAATAACACTAGAAAATCAGCTTCAATGGATTTTAATTTGGCTGTGGCTTGCTCTCTCTCTCTCTATATATATATATATATACAGTGCCTTGCGAAAGTATTCGGCCCCCTTGAACTTTGCGACCTTTTGCCACATTTCAGGCTTCAAACATAAAGATATAAAACTGTATTTTTTTGTGAAGAATCAACAACAAGTGGGACACAATCATGAAGTGGAACGACATTTATTGGATATTTCAAACTTTTTTAACAAATCAAAAACTGAAAAATTGGGCGTGCAAAATTATTCAGCCCCTTTACTTTCAGTGCAGCAAACTCTCTCCAGAAGTTCAGTGAGGATCTCTGAATGATCCAATGTTGACCTAAATGACTAATGATGATAAATACAATCCACTTGTGTGTAATCAAGTCTCCGTATAAATGCACCTGCACTGTGATAGTCTCAGAGGTCTGTTAAAAGCGCAGAGAGCATCATGAAGAACAAGGAACACACCAGGCAGGTCCGAGATACTGTTGTGAAGAAGTTTAAAGCCGGATTTGGATACAAAAATATTTCCCAAGCTTTACATATCCAAAGGAGCACTGCAAGCGATAATATTGAAATGGAAGGAGTATCAGACCACTGCAAATCTACCAAGACCTGGCCGTCCCTCTAAACTTTCAGCTCATACAAGGAGAAGACTGATCAGAGATGCAGCCAAGAGGCCCATGATCACTCTGGATGAACTGCAGAGATCTACAGCTGAGGTGGGAGACTGTCCATAGGACGACGATCAGTCGTATATTGCACAAATCTGGCCTTTATGGAAGAGTGGCAAGAAGAAAGCCATTTCTTAAAGATATCCATAAAAAGTGTTGTTTAAAGTTTGCCACAAGCCACCTGGGAGACACACCAAACATGTGGAAGAAGGTGCTCTGGTCAGATGAAACCAAAATTGAACTTTTTGGCAACAATGCAAAACATTATGTTTGGCGTAAAAGCAACACAGCTGAACACACCATCCCCACTGTCAAACATGGTGGTGGCAGCATCATGGTTTGGGCCTGCTTTTCTTCAGCAGGGACAGTGAAGATGGTTAAAATTGATGGGAAGATGGATAGAGCCAAATACAGGACCATTCTGGAAGAAAACCTGATGGAGTCTGCAAAAGACCTGCGACTGGGACGGAGATTTGTCTTCCAACAAGACAATGATCCAAAACATAAAGCAAAATCTACAATGGAATGGTTCAAAAATAAACATATCCAGGTGTTAGAATGGCCAAGTCAAAGTCTAGATCTGAATCCAATCGAGAATCTGTGGAAAGAACTGAAAACTGCTGTTCACAAATGCTCTCCATCCAACCTCACTGAGCTCGAGCTGTTTTGCAAGGAGGAATGGATGTGCAAAACTGATAGAGACATACCCCAAGCGACTTACAGCTGTAATCGCAGCAAAAGGTGGCGCTACAAAGTATTAACTTAAGGGGGCTGAATAATTTTGCACGCCCAATTTTTCAGTTTTTGATTTGTTAAAGTTTGAAATATCCAATAAATGTTGTTCCACTTCATGATTGTGTCCCACTTGTTGTTGATTCTTCACAAAAAAATACAGTTTTATATATTTATGTTTGAAGCCTGAAATGTGGCAAAAGGTCGCAAAGTTCAAGGGGGCCGAATACTTTCGCAAGGCACTGTATATATATATATATATAGTAGGCAGACATGGGGGGGGGGGGGGGGGGGGTTCTACATGATAAACTGGCCAGTGAGTAAGTGATCGAATACAATTGTAAACGAGGTTTGAAATTATTATGTTTTAGTTAAATAATATATCTCTTTGGGCATATTGTGGTCAAGTTGCAGTCTAGAAATGATTTGTAATTATGTTCAGGACCCCTGACCATCACTCTAGAAAAAAATCATCCTGCAGCTGAATTTGGTTGATAATCCCTGCCCTAAAGCCTAGGCTACCTGATTCAGGATGATATTGGCCTTGCAACCTCGCTGAAACAGATCCATTCAGTTTCAATACCATGCTATAATTGCAACACACATGCACGCATTAGTGAGAGGGAAAGCAAGGAAGGTGTGCACTATTGTAGGCCTATGCTCCATTTGAAATATTGTCAGGCAGTCAGGAATGAGTGCCAATCCTGGGGCAACCATGTGCTGTGTGCACTGACAGTCAACGGGCATAACGTCACTCTCCCGAAATACCCGTCCAACAGAACTACATCCCCCAGAATTCCCATTACGCTCTGCCATTGGTGGCCGGAGTTGTCACAAGTGCATACAGGTGACCAGGGACGCTCCGAACTCCGCTGACAACATCACAGCCAGCCGGACGAAAACAATCAGCAGCTGGAGAGCCACGGGAGAGTAGCAGCCATTCTACTGAAATTATAACCACACACAAAGACGCTTCTTTAATTTATATTTTTTTGCGTAGTGTGTGTGTGAGGGTCCCAGCCGTTCCGCGGACAGTATCGGAGCGCACTGGTGGAAGAGCCACCTAGTTTCCAGAATCTGACTCTAACTTCGTATCGTCTGACCTTCATAGCGGGTAAGTGATATTCCCCCGCTGAACTTCTGCTGCGCACTCGCACCGCAAATCCACCACAAATGGGTCAACTCTGGAAAAGTCACTGGGTTGCATGTGTTGTGCGCCATAGTTCAACAGAACTTTGGACATTTCATGGTCATCTTGAAAGAATGAAAGTTATTTAGCTCGAGCGTTCACTGACACTGCTAGATAACAAGGCATGTATTTCTTTATAAAAAAAGGGCTTATAGTTTTAGTGCATTGAAAACACATTTTATAAAACATTGTTTGCCTAATAAACAGTATCCTAGGCAACTACATGTATTTGTTGATTTAAGTTGGTAGTCTAGTCAGCTTTTTATTGTGAAGTTATTGGTATTTTTCTGACAGCTACCAACATGGTATGATCAATGTTTATGCTATGTTTAGTGCATTTTAGTGCACTTTCTCCTGAACTGTCAAATTCAATATCCTACCCAGATGCCTTTGCCATTTATGACCAACCGCTGGTTTCCGTTCAACGCAGCGCAGAGAGGGACTGGTCACATTGTTGAAGACACTGTCCAGAGCTATGCTGCTGCTATGTCCAAACCGTGTTTGTGATACTCAATACATGTAAGGAGAACTGCTGGAAAGCTGCGCGCGGGGGACCAAACAGAGCCGAGCAATGGCCTCCTTCGCGCTCTACCGCGCGATCTTTCCGCTTAGTTACATACAGGGTGTGTTTGTTGTATGTGTGTGTGCATGTAGGCCATCATGTAGTAGGTTATGTTTGTGTTTATATATACCAGGAGGGTCATTTTTACCTCGGTTCTGTTGCGCAATGTGAATACTTCTCACTAAACTGTATGATGATTGCTTTAACTCGAACAAGCGACGTCACGGCCAAAGCCCTGTGATATCGAGTGATGTCACATTATGGGTGGTGGTCTTACAATACTTGACTGCTGCACCCAATGTCATCTGTTAGGTTTTACCCGTTGAATATTTAGGCAAGATATTCAGTGCCTTACCAGTTCTCTCTCTCTCTCTCCCTCCTTATCTCCTCTTTTTTTCTACTCATTATTTTCCCTCAATGGGAAGAGAGAGTGCTCCAACGCTTAACTCGCTGTAGTCCATACTAAGCCTAATAAATGTATTACCATGAATATGACTAATACCTCATTGTAATAACACACAATGAGACCCAGGGGAATGTTGCCTGACCCTTCACTGGTCCATTTGATCATTTAGGCCATTTAGGACAATCCTGTTGAAAGGTCATTTGGTCAGGCCTAGTCAACTGGCCTATTGTCCATCTCACTATTATCTGACGATACACCACTTTTATGTTTTAGAGGAAATCTCCCATTCTCACCCTGACTCAACAACTTTCACTATTAGGCCATTTCTCAGAACTGTCTTTATCAGTGTGACCTCAAAGCAACCTACTGACAAGGATTCATGTTCATATGGTCAATATCAGCAGGAGACAAGTCAAGTTTCAAGCAGAAACGGTGGAAAAAAATGATATCTGAGCCGTTTCTGGAGGTAGTGGCAGACAGTTAAACTGGTATAACTCATAATTAGTTACTAACATTCTGTAATTCTATATCACATATGTATTTCCACAGGTCATCAGCTGCACCGCTAATGGTGACCATGCAGTAGACTACACCCAGACTGTAAATTAGTGTGATATGGTGAACATGCAGTAGACTACACCCAGACTCTGTAAATTAGTGTGATATGGTGAACATGCAGTAGACTACACCCAGACTCTGTAAATTAGTGTGATATGGTGAACATGCAGTAGACTACACCCAGACTCTGTAAATTAGTGTGATATGGTGAACATGCAGTAGACTACACCCAGACTCTGTAAATTAGTGTGATATGGTGAACATGCAGTAGACTACACCCAGACTCTGTAAATTAGTGTGATATGGTGAACATGCAGTAGACTACACCCAGACTCTGTAAATTAGTGTGATATGGTGAACATGCAGTAGACTACACCCAGACTCTGTAAATTAGTGTGATATGGTGAACATGCAGTAGACTACACCCAGACTCTGTAAATTAGTGTGATATGGTGAACATGCAGTAGACTACACCCAGACTCTGCAAATTAGTGTGATATGGTGAACATGCAGTAGACTACACCCAGACTCTGTAAATTAGTGTGATATGGTGAACATGCAGTAGACTACACCCAGACTCTGTAAATTAGTGTGATATGGTGAACATGCAGTAGACTACACCCAGACTCTGTAAATTAGTGTGATATGGTGAACATGCAGTAGACTACACCCAGACTCTGTAAATTAGTGTGATATGGTGAACATGCAGTAGACTACACCCAGACTGTAAATTAGTGTGATATGGTGAACATGCAGTAGACTACACCCAGACTCTGTAAATTAGTGTGATATGGTGAACATGCAGTAGACTACACCCAGACTGTAAATTAGTGTGATATGGTGAACATGCAGTAGACTACACCCAGACTCTGTAAATTAGTGTGATATGGTGAACATGCAGTAGACTACACCCAGACTCTGTAAATTACTGTGATATGGTGAACATGCAGTAGACTACACCCAGACTGTAAATTAGTGTGATATGGTAAACATGCAGTAGACTACACCCAGACTGTAAATTAGTGTGATATGGTGAACATGCAGTAGACTACACCCAGACTGTAAATTAGTGTGATATGGTGAACATGCAGTAGACTACACCCAGACTGTAAATTAGTGTGATATGGTGAACATGCAGTAGACTACACCCAGACTGTAAATTAGTGTGATATGGTGAACATGCAGTAGACTATACCCAGACTCTGTAAATTAGTGTGATATGGTGAACATGCAGTAGACTACACCCAGACTGTAAATTAGTGTGATATGGTGAACATGCAGTAGACTACACCCAGACTGTAAATTAGTGTGATATGGTGAACATGCAGTAGACTACACCCAGACTCTGTAAATTAGTGTGATATGGTGAACATGCAGTAGACTACACCCAGACTCTGTAAATTAGTGTGATATGGTGAACATGCAGTAGACTACACCCAGACTCTGTAAATTAGTGTGATATGGTGAACATGCAGTAGACTACACCCAGACTGTAAATTAGTGTGATATGGTGAACATGCAGTAAACTACACCCAGACTCTGTAAATTAGTGTGATATGGTGAACATGCAGTAGACTACACCCAGACTCTGTAAATTAGTGTGATATGGTGAACATGCAGTAGACTACACCCAGACTCTGTAAATTAGTGTGATATGGTGAACATGCAGTAGACTACACCCAGACTGTAAATTAGTGTGATATGGTGAACATGCAGTAGACTACACCCAGACTCTGTAAATTAGTGTGATATGGTGAACATGCAGTAGACTACACCCAGACTCTGTAAATTAGTGTGATATGGTGAACATGCAGTAGACTACACCCAGACTCTGTAAATTAGTGTGATATGGTGAACATGCAGTAGACTACACCCAGACTGTAAATTAGTGTGATATGGTGAACATGCAGTAGACTACACCCAGACTGTAAATTAGTGTGATATGGTGAACATGCAGTAGACTACACCCAGACTGTAAATTAGTGTGATATGGTGAACATGCAGTAGACTACACCCAGACTGTAAATTAGTGTGATATGGTGAACATGCAGTAGACTACACCCAGACTCTGTAAATTAGTGTGATATGGTGAACATGCAGTAGACTACACCCAGACTCTGTAAATTAGTGTGATATGGTGAACATGCAGTAGACTACACCCAGACTCTGCAAATTAGTGTGATATGGTGAACATGCAGCAGACTACACCCAGACTCTGTAAATTAGTGTGATATGGTGAACATGCAGTAGACTACACCCAGACTCTGTAAATTAGTGTGATATGGTGAACATGCAGTAGACTACACCCAGACTCTGTAAATTAGTGTGATATGGTGAACATGCAGTAGACTACACCCAGACTCTGTAAATTAGTGTGATATGGTGAACATGCAGTAGACTACACCCAGACTGTAAATTAGTGTGATATGGTGAACATGCAGTAGACTACACCCAGACTCTGTAAATTAGTGTGATATGGTGAACATGCAGTAGACTACACCCAGACTGTAAATTAGTGTGATATGGTGAACATGCAGTAGACTACACCCAGACTCTGTAAATTAGTGTGATATGGTGAACATGCAGTAGACTACACCCAGACTCTGTAAATTAGTGTGATATGGTGAACATGCAGTAGACTACACCCAGACTGTAAATTAGTGTGATATGGTGAACATGCAGTAGACTACACCCAGACTGTAAATTAGTGTGATATGGTGAACATGCAGTAGACTACACCCAGACTGTAAATTAGTGTGATATGGTGAACATGCAGTAGACTACACCCAGACTGTAAATTAGTGTGATATGGTGAACATGCAGTAGACTACACCCAGACTGTAAATTAGTGTGATATGGTGAACATGCAGTAGACTATACCCAGACTCTGTAAATTAGTGTGATATGGTGAACATGCAGTAGACTACACCCAGACTGTAAATTAGTGTGATATGGTGAACATGCAGTAGACTACACCCAGACTGTAAATTAGTGTGATATGGTGAACATGCAGTAGACTACACCCAGACTCTGTAAATTAGTGTGATATGGTGAACATGCAGTAGACTACACCCAGACTCTGTAAATTAGTGTGATATGGTGAACATGCAGTAGACTACACCCAGACTCTGTAAATTAGTGTGATATGGTGAACATGCAGTAGACTACACCCAGACTGTAAATTAGTGTGATATGGTGAACATGCAGTAGACTACACCCAGACTCTGTAAATTAGTGTGATATGGTGAACATGCAGTAGACTACACCCAGACTCTGTAAATTAGTGTGATATGGTGAACATGCAGTAGACTACACCCAGACTGTAAATTAGTGTGATATGGTGAACATGCAGTAGACTACACCCAGACTCTGTAAATTAGTGTGATATGGTGAACATGCAGTAGACTACACCCAGACTCTGTAAATTAGTGTGATATGGTGAACATGCAGTAGACTACACCCAGACTCTGTAAATTAGTGTGATATGGTGAACATGCAGTAGACTACACCCAGACTGTAAATTAGTGTGATATGGTGAACATGCAGTAGACTACACCCAGACTGTAAATTAGTGTGATATGGTGAACATGCAGTAGACTACACCCAGACTGTAAATTAGTGTGATATGGTGAACATGCAGTAGACTACACCCAGACTGTAAATTAGTGTGATATGGTGAACATGCAGTAGACTACACCCAGACTCTGTAAATTAGTGTGATATGGTGAACATGCAGTAGACTACACCCAGACTGTAAATTAGTGTGATATGGTGAACATGCAGTAGACTACACCCAGACTCTGTAAATTAGTGTGATATGGTGAACATGCAGTAGACTATACCCAGACTCTGTAAATTAGTGTGATATGGTGGACATGCAGTAGACTACACCCAGACTCTGTAAATTAGTGTGATATGGTGAACATGCAGTAGACTACACCCAGACTCTGTAAATTAGTGTGATATGGTGAACATGCAGTAGACTACACCCAGACTCTGTAAATTAGTGTGATATGGTGAACATGCAGTAGACTACACCCAGACTCTGTAAATTAGTGTGATATGGTGAACATGCAGTAGACTATACCCAGACTCTGTAAATTAGTGTGATATGGTGAACATGCAGTAGACTACACCCAGACTCTGTAAATTAGAGTGATATGGTGAACGTGCAGTAGACTACACCCAGACTCTGTAAATTAGTGTGATATGGTGAACATGCAGTAGACTACACCCAGACTGTAAATTAGTGTGATATGGTGAACATGCAGTAGACTACACCCAGACTGTAAATTAGTGTGATATGGTGAACATGCAGTAGACTACACCCAGACTCTGTAAATTAGTGTGATATGGTGAACATGCAGTAGACTACACCCAGACTGTAAATTAGTGTGATATGGTGAACATGCAGTAGACTACACCCAGACTGTAAATTAGTGTGATATGGTGAACATGCAGTAGACTACACCCAGACTCTGTAAATTAGTGTGATATGGTGAACATGCAGTAGACTACACCCAGACTGTAAATTAGTGTGATATGGTGAACATGCAGTAGACTACACCCAGACTCTGTAAATTAGTGTGATATGGTGAACATGCAGTAGACTACACCCAGACTGTAAATTAGTGTGATATGGTGAACATGCAGTAGACTACACCCAGACTCTGTAAATTAGTGTGATATGGTGAACATGCAGTAGACTACACCCAGACTCTGTAAATTAGTGTGATATGGTGAACATGCAGTAGACTACACCCAGACTGTAAATTAGTGTGATATGGTGAACATGCAGTAGACTACACCCAGACTGTAAATTAGTGTGATATGGTGAACATGCAGTAGACTACACCCAGACTCTGTAAATTAGTGTGATATGGTGAACATGCAGTAGACTACACCCAGACTCTGTAAATTAGTGTGATATGGTGAACATGCAGTAGACTACACCCAGACTGTAAATTAGTGTGATATGGTGAACATGCAGTAGACTACACCCAGACTCTGTAAATTAGTGTGATATGGTGAACATGCAGTAGACTATACCCAGACTCTGTAAATTAGTGTGATATGGTGAACATGCAGTAGACTACACCCAGACTGTAAATTAGTGTGATATGGTGAACATGCAGTAGACTACACCCAGACTGTAAATTAGTGTGATATGGTGAACATGCAGTAGACTACACCCAGACTCTGTAAATTAGTGTGATATGGTGAACATGCAGTAGACTACACCCAGACTCTGTAAATTAGTGTGATATGGTGAACATGCAGTAGACTACACCCAGACTCTGTAAATTAGTGTGATATGGTGAACATGCAGTAGACTATACCCAGACTCTGTAAATTAGTGTGATATGGTGAACATGCAGTAGACTACACCCAGACTCTGTAAATTAGTGTGATATGGTGAACATGCAGTAGACTACACCCAGACTCTGTAAATTAGTGTGATATGGTGAACATGCAGTAGACTACACCCAGACTCTGTAAATTAGTGTGATATGGTGAACATGCAGTAGACTACACCCAGACTCTGTAAATTAGTGTGATATGGTGAACATGCAGTAGACTACACCCAGACTCTGTAAATTAGTGTGATATGGTGAACATGCAGTAGACTACACCCAGACTCTGTAAATTAGTGTGATATGGTGAACATGCAGTAGACTACACCCAGACTCTGTAAATTAGTGTGATATGGTGAACATGCAGTAGACTACACCCAGACTGTAAATTAGTGTGATATGGTGAACATGCAGTAGACTACACCCAGACTGTAAATTAGTGTGATATGGTGAACATGCAGTAGACTACACCCAGACTCTGTAAATTAGTGTGATATGGTGAACATGCAGTAGACTACACCCAGACTGTAAATTAGTGTGATATGGTGAACATGCAGTAGACTACACCCAGACTGTAAATTAGTGTGATATGGTGAACATGCAGTAGACTACACCCAGACTCTGTAAATTAGTGTGATATGGTGAACATGCAGTAGACTACACCCAGACTGTAAATTAGTGTGATATGGTGAACATGCAGTAGACTACACCCAGACTCTGTAAATTAGTGTGATATGGTGAACATGCAGTAGACTACACCCAGACTGTAAATTAGTGTGATATGGTGAACATGCAGTAGACTACACCCAGACTCTGTAAATTAGTGTGATATGGTGAACATGCAGTAGACTACACCCAGACTCTGTAAATTAGTGTGATATGGTGAACATGCAGTAGACTACACCCAGACTGTAAATTAGTGTGATATGGTGAACATGCAGTAGACTACACCCAGACTGTAAATTAGTGTGATATGGTGAACATGCAGTAGACTACACCCAGACTCTGTAAATTAGTGTGATATGGTGAACATGCAGTAGACTACACCCAGACTCTGTAAATTAGTGTGATATGGTGAACATGCAGTAGACTACACCCAGACTGTAAATTAGTGTGATATGGTGAACATGCAGTAGACTACACCCAGACTCTGTAAATTAGTGTGATATGGTGAACATGCAGTAGACTACACCCAGACTCTGTAAATTAGTGTGATATGGTGAACATGCAGTAGACTACACCCAGACTGTAAATTAGTGTGATATGGTGAACATGCAGTAGACTACACCCAGACTGTAAATTAGTGTGATATGGTGAACATGCAGTAGACTATACCCAGACTCTGTAAATTAGTGTGATATGGTGAACATGCAGTAGACTACACCCAGACTCTGTAAATTAGTGTGATATGGTGAACATGCAGTAGACTACACCCAGACTCTGTAAATTAGTGTGATATGGTGAACTTGCAGTAGACTATACCCAGACTCTGTAAATTAGTGTGATATGGTGAACATGCAGTAGACTACACCCAGACTCTGTAAATTAGTGTGATATGGTGAACATGCAGTAGACTACACCCAGACTCTGTAAATTAGTGTGATATGGTGAACATGCAGTAGACTACACCCAGACTCTGTAAATTAGTGTGATATGGTGAACATGCAGTAGACTACACCCAGACTCTGTAAATTAGTGTGATATGGTGAACATGCAGTAGACTACACCCAGACTCTGTAAATTAGTGTGATATGGTGAACATGCAGTAGACTACACCCAGACTCTGTAAATTAGTGTGATATGGTGAACATGCAGTAGACTACACCCAGACTCTGTAAATTAGTGTGATATGGTGAACATGCAGTAGACTACACCCAGACTCTGTAAATTAGTGTGATATGGTGAACATGCAGTAGACTACACCCAGACTCTGTAAATTAGTGTGATATGGTGAACATGCAGTAGACTACACCCAGACTCTGTAAATTAGTGTGATATGGTGAACATGCAGTAGACTACACCCAGACTCTGTAAATTAGTGTGATATGGTGAACATGCAGTAGACTACACCCAGACTCTGTAAATTAGTGTGATATGGTGAACATGCAGTAGACTACACCCAGACTCTGTAAATTAGTGTGATATGGTGAACATGCAGTAGACTACACCCAGACTCTGTAAATTAGTGTGATATGGTGAACATGCAGTAGACTACACCCAGACTCTGTAAATTAGTGTGATATGGTGAACATGCAGTAGACTACACCCAGACTCTGTAAATTAGTGTGATATGGTGAACATGCAGTAGACTACACCCAGACTCTGTAAATTAGTGTGATATGGTGAACATGCAGTAGACTACACCCAGACTCTGTAAATTAGTGTGATATGGTGAACATGCAGTAGACTACACCCAGACTCTGTAAATTAGTGTGATATGGTGAACATGCAGTAGACTACACCCAGACTCTGTAAATTAGTGTGATATGGTGAACATGCAGTAGACTACACCCAGACTCTGTAAATTAGTGTGATATGGTGAACATGCAGTAGACTACACCCAGACTCTGTAAATTAGTGTGATATGGTGAACATGCAGTAGACTACACCCAGACTGTAAATTAGTGTGATATGGTGAACATGCAGTAGACTACACCCAGACTCTGTAAATTAGTGTGATATGGTGAACATGCAGTAGACTACACCCAGACTCTGTAAATTAGTGTGATATGGTGAACATGCAGTAGACTACACCCAGACTCTGTAAATTAGTGTGATATGGTGAACATGCAGTAGATTACACCCAGACTCTGTAAATTAGTGTGATATGGTGAACATGCAGTAGACTACACCCAGACTCTGTAAATTAGTGTGATATGGTGAACATGCAGTAGACTACACCCAGACTCTGTAAATTAGTGTGATATGGTGAACATGCTGTAGACTACACCCAGACTCTGTAAATTAGTGTGATATGGTGAACATGCAGTAGACTACACCCAGACTCTGTAAATTAGTGTGATATGGTGAACATGCAGTAGGCTACACCCAGACTCTGTAAATTAGTGTGATATGGTGAACATGCAGTAGACTACACCCAGACTCTGTAAATTAGTGTGATATGGTGAACATGCAGTAGACTACACCCAGACTCTGTAAATTAGTGTGATATGGTGAACGTGCAGTAGACTATACCCAGACTCTGTAAATTAGTGTGATATGGTGAACATGCAGTAGACTACACCCAGACTCTGTAAATTAGTGTGATATGGTGAACATGCAGTAGACTACACCCAGACTCTGTAAATTAGTGTGATATGGTGAACATGCAGTAGGCTACACCCAGACTCTGTAAATTAGTGTGATATGGTGAACATGCAGTAGACTACACCCAGACTCTGTAAATTAGTGTGATATGGTGAACATGCAGTAGACTACACCCAGACTCTGTAAATTAGTGTGATATGGTGAACATGCAGTAGACTACACCCAGACTCTGTAAATTAGTGTGATATGGTGAACATGCAGTAGACTACACCCAGACTCTGTAAATTAGTGTGATATGGTGAACATGCAGTAGACTACACCCAGACTCTGTAAATTAGTGTGATATGGTGAACATGCAGTAGACTACACCCAGACTCTGTAAATTAGTGTGATATGGTGAACATGCAGTAGACTACACCCAGACTCTGTAAATTAGTGTGATATGGTGAACATGCAGTAGACTACACCCAGACTCTGTAAATTAGTGTGATATGGTGAACATGCAGTAGACTACACCCAGACTGTAAATTAGTGTGATATGGTGAACATGCAGTAGACTACACCCAGACTCTGTAAATTAGTGTGATATGGTGAACATGCAGTAGACTACACCCAGACTCTGTAAATTAGTGTGATATGGTGAACATGCAGTAGACTACACCCAGACTCTGTAAATTAGTGTGATATGGTGAACATGCAGTAGACTACACCCAGACTCTGTAAATTAGTGTGATATGGTGAACATGCAGTAGACTACACCCAGACTCTGTAAATTAGTGTGATATGGTGAACATGCAGTAGACTACACCCAGACTCTGTAAATTAGTGTGATATGGTGAACATGCAGTAGACTACACCCAGACTGTAAATTAGTGTGATATGGTGAACATGCAGTAGACTACACCCAGACTCTGTAAATTAGTGTGATATGGTGAACATGCAGTAGACTACACCCAGACTCTGTAAATTAGTGTGATATGGTGAACATGCAGTAGACTACACCCAGACTCTGTAAATTAGTGTGATATGGTGAATATGCAGTAGACTACACCCAGACTCTGTAAATTAGTGTGATATGGTGAACATGCAGTAGACTACACCCAGACTCTGTAAATTAGTGTGATATGGTGAACATGCAGTAGACTACACCCAGACTGTAAATTAGTGTGATATGGTGAACATGCAGTAGACTACACCCAGACTCTGTAAATTAGTGTGATATGGTGAACATGCAGTAGACTACACCCAGACTCTGTAAATTAGTGTGATATGGTGAACATGCAGTAGACTACACCCAGACTCTGTAAATTAGTGTGATATGGTGAACATGCAGTAGATTACACCCAGACTCTGTAAATTAGTGTGATATGGTGAACATGCAGTAGACTACACCCAGACTCTGTAAATTAGTGTGATATGGTGAACATGCAGTAGACTACACCCAGACTCTGTAAATTAGTGTGATATGGTGAACATGCAGTAGACTACACCCAGACTCTGTAAATTAGTGTGATATGGTGAACATGCAGTAGACTACACCCAGACTCTGTAAATTAGTGTGATATGGTGAACATGCAGTAGGCTACACCCAGACTCTGTAAATTAGTGTGATATGGTGAACATGCAGTAGACTACACCCAGACTCTGTAAATTAGTGTGATATGGTGAACATGCAGTAGACTACACCCAGACTCTGTAAATTAGTGTGATATGGTGAACGTGCAGTAGACTATACCCAGACTCTGTAAATTAGTGTGATATGGTGAACATGCAGTAGACTACACCCAGACTCTGTAAATTAGTGTGATATGGTGAACATGCAGTAGACTACACCCAGACTCTGTAAATTAGTGTGATATGGTGAACATGCAGTAGACTACACCCAGACTCTGTAAATTAGTGTGATATGGTGAACGTGCAGTAGACTATACCCAGACTCTGTAAATTAGTGTGATATGGTGAACGTGCAGTAGACTACACCCAGACTGTAAATTAGTGCGATATGGTGAACGTGCAGTAGACTATACCCAGACTCTGTAAATTAGTGTGATATGGTGAACATGCAGTAGACTACACCCAGACTCTGTAAATTAGTGTGATATGGTGAACATGCAGTAGACTACACCCAGACTCTGTAAATTAGTGTGATATGGTGAACATGCAGTAGACTACACCCAGACTCTGTAAATTAGTGTGATATGGTGAACATGCAGTAGACTACACCCAGACTCTGTAAATTAGTGTGATATGGTGAACGTGCAGTAGACTATACCCAGACTCTGTAAATTAGTGTGATATGGTGAACGTGCAGTAGACTACACCCAGACTGTAAATTAGTGCGATATGGTGAACATGCAGTAGACTACACCCAGACTGTAAATTAGTGTGATATGGTGAACATGCAGTAGACTATACCCAGACTCTGTAAATTAGTGTGATATGGTGAACATGCAGTAGACTACACCCAGACTCTGTAAATTAGTGTGATATGGTGAACATGCAGTAGACTACACCCAGACTCTGTAAATTAGTGTGATATGGTGAACATGCAGTAGACTACACCCAGACTCTGTAAATTAGTGTGATATGGTGAACATGCAGTAGACTACACCCAGACTCTGTAAATTAGTGTGATATGGTGAACATGCAGTAGACTACACCCAGACTGTAAATTAGTGTGATATGGTGAACATGCAGTAGACTACACCCAGACTGTAAATTAGTGTGATATGGTGAACATGCAGTAGACTACACCCAGACTCTGTAAATTAGTGTGATATGGTGAACATGCAGTAGACTATACCCAGACTCTGTAAATTAGTGTGATATGGTGAACATGCAGTAGACTACACCCAGACTGTAAATTAGTGTGATATGGTGAACATGCAGTAGACTACACCCAGACTCTGTAAATTAGTGTGATATGGTGAACATGCAGTAGACTACACCCAGACTCTGTAAATTAGTGTGATATGGTGAACATGCAGTAGACTACACCCAGACTGTAAATTAGTGTGATATGGTGAACATGCAGTAGACTATACCCAGACTCTGTAAATTAGTGTGATATGGTGAACATGCAGTAGACTACACCCAGACTGTAAATTAGTGTGATATGGTGAACATGCAGTAGACTACACCCAGACTCTGTAAATTAGTGTGATATGGTGAACATGCAGTAGACTACACCCAGACTCTGTAAATTAGGAAATCACTATTTGAGGAATGCGGATAGATGGACCTTTGTTTGGACGTGGAGGGATGCCTCTTATAAGCCCTGTCTGTCTGCAACACTCCCAGCATCCCCTCTGTTCTTCCATACAGGATGACTAACCTAACTTGTGTCCCATGATGAGCCGGGTTCGACGCCCGATGAGATGTAAATATACTATAAGTTCAACACAATGTGCAGGTGAATGAGGCTGAGGTGAGATCAGATAGATACTGAAGACAGTCTCTCCTCTCTGTGACCAATGCTCAAGATAAACAACAAGTCACAGATCATTGACAGGTACCTACAGTAGTGGCAGAGCACGCTCCACTCTCTGCTGCGTTAGTTCACACACACACACACACACACACTTGAGTGCTAACAGGTTCAGCTGGGGGTCAGAGGACATATGGGAGGTAGAGGAACGACAGGCCTGGGGCGGCCATGTTTGTTTTGATGCGTCTGACTGACTCCAGATCAGATACACACTGACAGGACAGACAGGCTTGGAGAGAAGGTTACTCTGACACACACACACAGACTGGTGAATCCAAGTGTGTATCAGTTGCTGTTGGTACAACCATGCACTGTATAGGCCTACAGTAGACTCAGACTGAGTCGTTTCTTTCCATTGTGTTTGTTTAATATTGGCCATGTCAAGGTTCATTCTAAATGTCCATTCTCTTGGCGAGACACAAACCCCACTTCTGTCTGTGTGTGTGTGTGTGTGCTGTAGGTCATGAATTAAGAAAATGTATATTGCCAATGACAAATATGAGAGGGGACAGTATTGCTAGCCCTTTCTTTGTAGTATTTGAATGAAGATATTGAATGACTGTCTGGTATCTGAGGTTGGACATCTTAATATGATTTAGTTATGAAACCATTGAACTAAATCCAGGTACACAGCCATTGACCTGCTCGCACAGAGACGTGTGTGTGTGTGTGTGTGTTGGGGCCAGTTGGGCCTTTTTCTGTTAATGTGCAACCTGATCTGGACTGTCTCTCTCTCTCCTCTCTCTCTCTCAAAGACAGCTGATTGAGCTGTGGGGGGGTGAAAGGTCAGAGGCTGTTGAAATCAAACTGATCAGCTTGGCTTTCAAAACAAAATCCAGCTGCAGAACACAAACTACTCATGGAACATTTCAGTCAGCAGAACTTCACTGCAGGTTATATTGGGGACATGGTTTGATAACCTTCTAGTTTACCTTATGCCTGGTTAGATTTCTCAGCAATACAACATATTTCTAGTGATCGGCTATCAGGAGCACATATTTACTGTTTACAGCTTCTATTTCCTCAGAAAGGTGTGTGTCACCTGTGAGACAGAACCTGATGGGCTTGTTCCAGGGCTCATCTTATGTCTGTATCCTGTTTGCTGTTTGTGTGAGCTGTATTTTCTGGCTTATTGGACTAGTGTCCACATGGAAGCAGTGGTGACAGGGTTAATTTACTAAAACACAGGCACCCAGAGATGGGGTTAGTGGTGCCTGTGATCGTATGAGAAAGAGCAGCAGGTGTGTGTGTGTGTGTGTGTGTGTGTGTAAACACAGCTCCATCTCTTTCCCCATTCCATGTGGAACCGAGGACCCAGAGCCCTAAAGAGCAGGAGCAAATGGTCTCCCATTAAGGCCGGCCCTGGTTCCTAGAAATCTGCTTATTTTAACACTTCCGTGCGGTGCTCTGAGCTATCTGTTTACTTTTACTAGAATGCATTCGTGGCTGAGGCTTCAGTAGCACACACAAGGTCTGCCATATTGAGTGATATCACTTACTTTAGGCAGGTTTCCATTGACCCAGGTTTATGTGACAAAATCCTTGCAAAATGTGTAATGGAAACGGCATTAATAGGATACATTTGAAAATAAATCTAATTTTTTTAAATCTGTTCGACAGGGGTGGATTTTTCTTTAGTCGAACTTTATTGCGACCAAATGATGATGGAAACAGTGTTTTTGAATAAATTATGATTTAGAGAATCATTTTGAAGGTATGCCGGGTAAGTCATCACGTATCTATAAAGCTCCACTTAATATTTAATTATAAATACTTAGACTTTGTTCTTGCTAACTACATTTTTTCTGCAATCAAAAAAGGCCCAACTGGCACAAATCATTCTCATGTGCCAACATATCATCACGATCCATGCCATGGTAAAACCTGCATTCCCGTAGAGTTTAAATGATTGGATGGGGAAACTTGCATCCAGCCAACTAGAAGAGCAAGACAAAGCAATTCAGGCTTTCTTGAAGGTCAGGACAACGATTGGCACATGAGAATGATTTGAATATGGCAAATATTAGTCTGTTTTTGCTTTCTCTCCATGCTGTCCTTTACTGGCTACCTGAGACATGAAACAGATAGGTGGGAGGGCATTATTAACGTATAAACGCCTAAATTGATCATGTAAACATTTCAACCACTTAATCTTCTTCGACACTCTAGGATTTTATGAATTAATGTATTTATTTTGGTCTACCGTCATTACGTTGAGTTGTTTTTATCATCACAAGATGCACCATAGCAGGTAATTGTCACATCTATTTTCCATGCAAACGTTCTAAATGTTGACAAAAAAATCACTGGACAAGTTAATGGAAACATTGTTACTATGTAATAACTATTACATCTTAGCTACTATGTAATAAATATTACATCCTAGCTACTATGTAATAACTATTACATCCTTGCTACTATGTAATAACTACTACATCCTAGCTACTATGTAATAACTATTACATTCTAGCTACTATGTAATAACTATTACATCCTAGCTACTATGTAATAACTATTACATCCTAGCTACTATGTAATAACTATTACATCCTAGCTACTATGTAATAACTACTACATCCTAGCCTCTATGTAATAACTACTACATCCTAGCTACTATGTAATAACTACTACATCCTAGCTACTATGTAATAACTACTACATCCTAGCTATTGTGTAATAACTATTACATCCTAGCTACTATGTAATAACTATTACATCCTAGCTACTATGTAATAACTACTACATCCTAGCTACTATGTAATAACTACTACATCCTAGCTACTATGTAATAACTACTACATCCTAGCTACTATGTAATAACTACTACATCCTAGCTACTATGTAATAACTATTACATCCTAGCTACTATGTAATAACTATTACATCCTAGCTACTATGTAATAACTATTACATCCTAGCTACTATGTAATAACTATTACATCCTAGCTACTATGTAATAACTACTACATCCTAGCTACTATGTAATAACTACTACATCCTAGCTACTATGTAATAACTATTACATCCTAGCTACTATGTAATAACTACTACATCCTAGCTACTATGTAATAACTACTACATCCTAGCTACTATGTAATAACTACTACATCCTAGCTACTATGTAATAACTATTACATCCTAGCTACTATGTAATAACTATTACATCCTAGCTACTATGTAATAACTACTACATCCTAGCTACTATGTAATAACTACTACATCCTAGCTACTATGTAATAACTACTACATCCTAGCTACTATGTAATAACTATTACATCCTAGCTACTATGTAATAACTATTACATCCTAGCTACTGTGTAATAACTATTACATCCTAGCTACTGTGTAATAACTACTACATCCTAGCTACTGTGTAATAACTATTACATCCTAGCTACTATGTAATAACTATTACATCCTAGCTACTATGTAATAACTACTACATCCTAGCTACTATGTAATAACTACTACATCCTAGCTACTATGTAATAACTACTACATCCTAGCTACTATGTAATAACTACTACATCCTAGCTACTATGTAATAACTACTACATCCTAGCTACTATGGGAAATAATGATGTTGACCTTCAATGATTTGCAACCGAAGTAACATACAGTGCATTCAGAAAGTATTCAGACCCCTTAACTTTTTCCACATTTTGTTACGTTACAGCCTTATTCCAAAATGGATGAAATAGTTTCCCCCCTCATCAATCTACACACAATACCCCATAATGACAAGCAAAAACAGTGTTTTAGAGGTCTGAGATCCTGACCGCTCTGGAGCAGGTTTTCATCAAGGATCTCTCTGTACTTTGCTCTGTTAATCTTTCCCTCGATCCTGACTAGTCTCCCAATCCCTGCCGCTGAAAACATCCCCACAGAATGATGCTGCCACCACCATGCCTCAACATAGGGATGCTGCCACCACCATGCTCCACCATAGGGATGCTGCTACCACCATGCTTCACCATAGGGATGGTGACATGTTTCCTCCAGTTGTGACGATTGGCATTCAGGCCAAAGAGTTCAATCTTCATTTCATCAGACCAGAGAATCTTGTTACTCATGGCCTGAGAGTCTTTAGGTGCCTTTTGGCAAACTCCAAGCGGGCTGTCATGTGCCTTTTACTGAGGAGTGGCTTCCGTCTGGCCACTCTACCAAAAAGGCCTGACAGGTGGAGTGCTGCAGAATTGGTTGTCCTTCTGGATGGTTCTCTCATCTCCACAAAGGAACTTTGGAGCTCTGTCAGAGTAATCATCGGGTCACCTCTCTGACCAAGGCCCTTCTCCCCTGATTACTCAGTTTAGCCGGACGGCCAGCTCTAGGAAGAGTCTTGGAGGTTCCAAACTTCTTCTACTTAAGAATGATGGAGGCCACTGTGTTCTTGGGGACCTTCAATGCTGCAGAAATGTTTTGGTACCCTTCCCCAGATCTGTGCTTCTACACAATCCTGTCTCGGAGCCCTATGGACAATTCCTTCGACCTCATGGCTTGGTTTTTGCTCTGACGTGCACTGTAAACTGTGGGACTTTATATAGACAGGTGTGTGCCTATCCAAGTCATGTCCAATCAATTGCATTTACCACAGGTGAACTCCAAGTTGTAGAAACATCTCAAATAAGATATTTCTGTTTTTTATTTTTAAAACATTTCTAAAAACTTGTTTTTGCTTTGTCATTATGGGGTATTGTGTGTAGATTGATCATTTGTTTTATTTAATACATTTTAGAATAAGGCTGTAACGTAGCAAAATGTGGAAAAAGTCAAGGGGTCTGAATTCGTTCCAAATGCACTGTAGGGTGACAAATCTAACAATTGTGGGAAAAATGATTTCCACTTGGTCCCTAACATGCACTGGCATATTCTGCCAATCACTACTGTGTTCTCCCCTTCCAAAAAAACCAAAACACCAGGGACAGACAGACACCTGACCAGGGTGATGTGTTGAGATTGGGTGGGTGGGTGGGTGGGTGGGGGGTGGGGGGTTTTGAAGCATGTGCTGGATGTGTGACACTACTTCCTCTTCTTAGCCCTGCCCTCAGGGTCCCCACTTCCTCTTTCTGGGTCTGATATTTTGTGGTCTGTGTATCACCTCTTTGCTTGGTAGTAGTCATTTCTGAGCCTGCTGGAGTTTTTCCTGACCACATGACCTTAAAACATTTTGGGCCCACATTATAGGCTACAACGAGTTCTTCCTGGCCTGCTCATCTGGTCACTAGAAACTCCTGACCCTGTAAACTTTTCATAGCTTTGCTACCAAACGTTTCCATATAATATAGCCTACACCATCACAATGAAGACATTATTTATTTTAGACAGATCCAAGGAAACATGATATGAAGAAAATGTAGTCTATTTCAGAAGAACAGAATAGCATCTTCTGAGTTGTCCTTATGCTAGGTCCTGATCTGGCTATGCCAAATGGCTGTGGGCTACACTAGTTCATTTAGCAGACGAGATTTGCTTAGAATTCCAAGGCGTTATTTCGTAGTTTGAAGAATATAATTGAACATAGCTGAATAAAATAGAAAGTATATTTTCTCCAAACGATTTGAGGGAGTGAACACATGCGGCTATTCTGTGTTGAGTGGTTAACAAAGACACAGGTCCTCCTATATGCTTCATTTAGAGATATTTATGTAACTTTAGTTGTGAAACATGTTGGGCTGTATGTTTAGATGTTTAATACATTCTAAGGCAGCATGATGAGACTAATGATATTTTTTTTAAGCAGCATGAAAGGTATGAGCTCTGCTTTGTTTTTTGATGCAGGCTGTACACACCTCATCAGTCTCTCATTCACAATTTGACAAGCACTTTATAATGCCTCGAATCTCCCGGCTGCATCCCCTTTGTGTGGCCGTAACGCCCCTAATGAATCCATGCCTTTCTGCCCTTGGGCTGAATATAATCATTATAATTCCCTTCTCCCGGCTGTGTTTTATTCATTTGACCTTTTATTTAACTAGGCAAGTCAGTTAAGAACAAATTCTTATTTTCAATGACGGCCTACCATGGAACAGTGGGTTAACTGCCTTGTTCAGGGGCAGAATGACAGATTTGTACCTTGTCAGCTCGGGGATTCGATCTTGCAACCTTTCGGTTACTCGTCCAACGCTCTAACCACTAGGCTATGCTGCCGCCCCGGCTGCGTGCCTAAGCACCTCTCACTCAAATGGCTCTTCGTCACTTGATCGGGTCTTTCTCAGAGGTTACAATTAGAGACAGACACCGGGGATGCAACTGCGTGTGCATCGCTATCCAATTCTGAGGTGCATATTGAAGATATAGGAAGAACTCTCCACATTTACTTTTTATCAGCCAACAAGATGTTTAGGCCTAACGAACAGAAAAAGCACTAGCCTATCTCAATCTACTATCCCCCACAGTACAAAAGTTGACCTATTCTGTGCGAGAAATAAATATTCCAAACAGTTGTGGGATGTGAAAGATCCCAAATTAATACAACAACTAGCAGAAACTGTTTTAAGCAATGAACCTGACGCAACAGATGAGAACATTTAGCTTAAAACGTTGATAAACTATTAGGCTATTTCTTCACATTATAAACACAGCAATGCGTACACAACAATAAGCATGAATGTTCCATTAGCAGGTAAACCCCATTCTCAAAGGGACCACAAATGTGATTATGCAAGTAATGCTGTTATTATAAAGGTGCATTTTTATGGTGAAATGATCTCCCCACACTTGAAACTTACGCACTACATATGCATGCTAGTTAGGCTCTACACCGGTTGGAAAGTGGATTAGTGTGCTTCGTTTTAAGAAATGATCTGGCCAATAGTTGTGATACAGACCTAATTTAAACATTATTGGTCTAGGCTACATGAAGAGTGTGATTATGGGCATCGTTCACAGGTAATAATACATAATTCACAGGTGATAATACATCATTCACAGGTGATAATACATCATTCACAGGTAATAATACATCATTCACAAGTAATAATACATCATTCACAGGTGATAATACATCATTCACAGGTGATAATACATCATTCACAGGTGATAGGCTAGTAATGTCACTCATCACACTATTATTGATTTAATGTTGTCTTTACGTATACTAAATCATGTATATGTGAAATTTGTGTTGATTTAAAATGGACCATTATCATGCACCTGTCTCGAAACAGGGGCAGCGGGGAAAATACATGTCATCTACAATATGCACTTAAATAGAGAATGGAGGACGCTTTTCCTGTGGTTCAGGCAGGCAGGTAGCAAGTTTGGTAGGCTACTAATAACCATCAGCATCAGAGCATGGAGAAACCTAGTTACCATGACTAAATGGTCAAGTTAAATTTGACTGCCGTCATGACTCCGCTGGTCTGGCGGTAATACGGTCACCGTAACAACCCTATCTGAGTCCATATTTCCTCCTAAATGCATTAGAAGAAATCTGCAGGCCTCAATCCCAAATGAATTTACTGTCCAACTCAACACCACTTTATTGGCAGGAAGAACATGAACAACATTACCAAAGCAGAACGATAGGAATAGATGAGAAAATGAAGGTAGCCTACTGAATATGGATTGATTATATAACACACTCAATCAGCCTGTTATGTGAACGGGATGACGTAAAGACAAACTCTTTTTATATCCTACACACACACACACACACACACACACACAGTATTCACACCCACACTTTCTCCTAGGCTGTTAAGTGAGGGTGAAGACACTGTAAAGACTATCTGTCTGTCCTACTATCCCTCCAGCTCAGTACTCAGACAGAGAAAGTTTTTTCTAAAGTGCTTAAAGCTGTTGGATATCAGCACTTCCGTCAGTGTTTAAATCACTCCTTCCCTTAGTGTTGTTAGCAGCACCTCCGCTCGCTGTCCTCCCTCTCTAAGCTCCGTCTCAGCAGAACACTTATCTAGCAGGATTAGTAACCCTGGAAAGCTATTTTAATAGCTACTATATGACACAGATATGCTTTATTTGATAAAAACATTCCTCTTTTGCTCACAGGGAGTTATTCACAGGCGCTGACATATTTTCTGTGTGATGGTGGGCTTGCTTGTGCTTGTTTAATGTGTGTGTGCAGCATTCCTGTCTGGTGTTAAATTCACCAGAAACCCCTTCATGTTTGGTGATAGTAAAGGCGTTGCTGAGCAGATCCTGAGTTTCTGTTATAGTGACTCCCATGATGATGTCACTAGTATTAGCACCTTGAGACGGCACTTACCGACACGGCCACCATCGGCAACAGCCCTCTACGCTCACTGACTAAGCTCCCAAAACATCTTACCCCTTCTCTCTCGCTCTCCCTCAGCCTTCCTCGCTTCCTGTTCTTCTCTCTCGCTCTCCCTCAGCCTTCCTCGCTTCCTGTTCTTCTCTCTGTTTGTCCCTGCTAGCCCATCTCTCACTGTCTCTCACTCTCTCTCTCTCACTCTCTCTGTCTCTCTCTGTCTGTCTCTCTGTCTCTCTCTGTCTCTCTCTGTCTCTCGCTCTGTCTCTCTCTCTGTCTCTCTCTCTCTCTCTCTCTGCTAGCCCATGTCTCTCTCTCTCGCTCTCTCTCTCACTGTCTCTCACTGTCTCTCACTGTCTCTCTCTGTCTCTCTCTGCTAGCCCATGTCTCTCTCTCTCGCTCTCTCTCTCACTGTCTCTCACTGTCTCTCACTGTCTCTCGCTCTCTCTCTCTCGGTCTCTCTCTGTCTCTCTCTCTGTCTCTCTCTCTGTCTCTCTGTGTTTCTGTCTCTGTCTCTCTCTCTCTGTCTCTCTGTCTCTCTGTTTCTGGCTCTGTGCGTGTGAATGTAGATGCCAGCTAGGTCAAAGGCAGGCATAGTTGTCATACTTTAAAGTGAGCTGCTCCCTGCTAATCCCCCCCCTGATGTGGCGAGAGGGGGAGGGACAGTCGAAGAGATTGGGAGAGAGAGAAAAAGCGCGTTGCAAAGAGAGAGACCCCTCGGACAACAACAGTAACACAATTAGACTCAACCAAACCATGAGAAAACAAATATATTATTAAAAAACATGGCAAACTGGAATGTTGACCCTAAACAGAAAGTACACAGTGGAAGTATACCTGACTACTGTGACTGACCCACAATTAAGGGAGGGTTTGACTATGTACAGACTCTGAGCATTGCTATTCAATCAATCAATCAATCAAATTTATTTTATATAGCCCTTCGTACATCAGCTGATATCTCAAAGTGCTGTACAGAAACCCAGCCTAAAACCCCAAACAGCAAGCAATGCAGGTGAAGAAGCACGGTGGCTAGGAAAAACTCCCTAGAAAGGCCAAAACCTAGGAAGAAAGAGAGAAGCCGCCATATGCAGACCAGGCTATTTGCACACTGCCCACAAAATGAGGTGGAAACTGAGCTGCACTTCCTAACCTGCCAAATGTATGACCATATTAGAGAGACATATTTCCCTCAGATTACACAGATCCACAAAGAATTCCAAAGCAAAACTAATTTTTATAAGAAATAATTGGCCCTGCGGCTGAATCTAGTTGATGATCCTTGATCTAGGTTATCTGGGATGATGGTGTTGATGTGTGTCATGACCAGCCTTTCAAAGCACTTCATAATTACAGATGTGAGTTCTACAAGGGGATAGTCATTTAGGCAGGCTAACTTGGATCTCTTGGGAACAGGGACAATGGTGGTCAGTTTGAAACATGTTGGGATTACAGACTGGGACAAGGAGAGATTGAACATGTCTGTGAAGACACTTGCCAGCTGGTCTGTTAATGCTTTGAGAACAAAAAATATATAAAGACAACTTTATCCCATTACTCAACAGTATGAAAGCAGATCTAATTAAGTAGAAACAATCTTCCAGGAAGAATCAACCTCTTCAGAATGTCACGGCTCACAAAGCTTTTACATTCATTCTAGGTAATACTAACTACCCCACCGAAGACATTCTTTAAAAAACGACTTGGTCATAAAATACTTTATATGGACAAATAAAACTCATAGAATGAAAAGGAAAGTTTTACATCTTCCTAAATCTGAGGGTGGTTTTAAACTTCCAGACTTGGAATTGTATCAACTCACCATCCAGGGCTTTTACTTGAGACATATAGTTAAATGCACTAAAGGGGAACAATGAGAACATATTGAAGATGCTCATCCCCTTAGTTCCAGTGAAGGGAAATCTTAACGCTACAGCATATAATGATATTCTAGACCATTTCTGTGCTTCCAACTTTGTGGCATCAGTTTGGGGAAGGGACACAGCCCGGACCTCAACCCCATCAAACACCTTTGGGATGAATTGGAACACCGACTGCGAGCCAGGCCTAATCGCCCAACATCAGTGCCCGACCTCACTAATGCTCTTTTGGCTGAATGGAAGCAAGTCCCCACAGCAACGTTCAAACATCTAGTGGAAACCCTTCCCAGAAGAGTGGAGGCTGTTATAGCAGCAATGTTACAACATCTAGTGGAAAGCCTTCCCAGAAGAGTGGAGGCTGTTATAGCAGCAATGTTCCAACATCTAGTGGAAAACCTTCCCAGAAGAATGGAGGCTGTTATAGCGGCACTGTCCCAACATCTAGTGGAAAGCCTTCCCAGAAGAGTGGAGGCTGTTAGAGCAGCAAAGGGGGGACCTGCTATGCGGAGCGGAGCAGGTGAACCCAAGAGCAGACTCAGACGAGGAAACTGGGATAAGGTAACCAAGGTATTTATTGAAAAACAGGGGGAAGATGGGATGAAGGCCAGGGAAAGCTCTGGCAGGTTGCAGGGAGCCAGGTGCTGAGGCTGAGGCTGGAGCGAGGGCAGTTAGGGATGGGGAAGCAGGTCCGGAGAGGAAGCCAAGGAAACAGTAGAGTGGGGAGTCCAGGACAGGGTAGCAGGACTGACGAGACGTGGGACTGAAGACAGGGACCGGAGTCATAGTGGACAGAACTGTAGTGGAGAGGAAAACAGCGTCAGGCAAGGGAAAACAGGATCTATGCAGGAACAAACGGCTAAAAACGCAGACTGACTGAGCAGAGGTTACAATCTGGCAGTGTGGAAGTGGCAGGACTGAGTATTTGATTATGTCTTGATTATGGAACAGGTGCAGCTGGGGATCTGCTCTGCCTCCAGCACACCTGTCTCCGCCCACACAATCACACACAGAGAGAGAGGAAGAGGGAGCGAGCGCTGGGGGAGTGGGGGCAGGTTAGGGAGACACAGGATGAGCAGTAGAGGGCGTGAGCAGATGTAACAGGACCAACTCCATATTAATGCCCATGGTTTTGGAATGAGATGTTCAACGAGCAGGTGTCCACATACTTTTGATCATATTGTGTACTATAAAGTACAAAAGCTATGGTCAGAATTAGAACGTTGGCTGTCAAGAAGTATTACAATGTAAATGAAGATTTAATCCGTCTGTCAGCATATTTCAAGACATGGCATATGAGTGCCGGAAATCAACCAATCCTCCGTCACTAACACGATGGAAAGGTCAAATGCTTTATTATCTGATGGTTGAAAGTGTGTGGGTGACGGAGAGGAACATTGGTTTAAAGTGATGAGAGTGATGCGGAAGATGGGGGTGTGAGCAGGTGGGTCTGGGCAGGGGTGATGTTGTGGATGTTTGTGTGCATCTGTATGTGTATGTTATGTATTGTAAAAAAAGAATAATAAAAACATTGGAAAAAAAGAACATGCCCTGGCATTCCGTCTGGCCCGGCGGCCAGACTGTTAATTGTTCATCTGTTTCAAAGTTTTGCTCCCATCGGAGCTCTCTTCATAATTTAGCTCTCATCCAGAAGGATTTACAGGAGAAATTGCTCAAGGGGACATCGATTTCTTTTTCACCTAGTCTCCTCTTGATTTAAACCAGCAACCTTTTGGTTACTGGTCCAACTCTCTTACCCGCTAGGCTACCTGATCACACAGTCTTCCAGAAAAACAGGGGCTTTCATGCAAGGCATAGTGTTATATTCCTTGAAATGAACATTAAAGGCATTTAGCTCATTTGGGAGTTCTGCATTGCTGGGCAAGTCATGTCTGGGTTTCCTTTAGTAATCTGATATCATCTACAAGTCCTGCCACGTAAAGTGAGCTCAAAAGTATTGGGACAGTGACTCATTTTGTTGTTCTTTTGTCTCTGTACTCTAGCACTTTGAAATTATATAATGACTATGAGGTTAATGATACAATGACTATGAGGTTAATGATACAATGACTATGAGGTCAATGATTCAATGACTATGAGGTCAATGATACAATGACTATGAGGTCAATGATACAATGACTATGAGGTCAATGATACAATGACTATGAGGTCAATGATTCAATGACTATGAGGTCAATTATACAATGACTATGAGGTTAATGATACAGTAAC
Organism: Oncorhynchus clarkii lewisi; assembly: GCF_045791955.1. Classification (NCBI taxonomy): domain Eukaryota; kingdom Metazoa; phylum Chordata; class Actinopteri; order Salmoniformes; family Salmonidae; genus Oncorhynchus; species Oncorhynchus clarkii. Next base: position 55,542,611 of record NC_092163.1, read on the forward strand.
TAGGTTAATGATACAATGACTATGATGTTAATGATACAATGACTATGAGGTCAATGATACAATGACTATGAGGTCAATGATACAATGACTATGAGGTCAATGATACAATGACTATGAGGTCAATGATACAATGACTATGAGGTCAATGATTCAATGACTATGAGGTCAATTATACAATGACTATGAGGTTAATGATACAGTAACTAGGTTAATGATACAATGACTATGATGTTAATGATACAATGACTATGAGGTCAATGATACAATGACTATGAGGTCAATGATACAATGACTATGAGGTTAATGATACAGTAACTAGGTTAATGATACAATGACTATGAGGTCAATTATACAATGACTATGAGGTTAATGATACAGTAACTAGGTTAATGATACAATGACTATGAGGTCAATGATACAATGACTATGAGGTCAATGATACAATGACTATGAGGTCAATGATACAATGACTATGAGGTCAATGATACAATGACTATGAGGTCAATGATACAATGACTATGAGGTCAATGATACAATGACTATGAGGTTAATGATACAATGACTATGAGGTTAATGATTCAATGACTATGATGTTAATGATACAATGACTATGAGGTCAATGATACAATGACTATGATGTTAATGGTACAATGGCTATGAGGTTAATGATACAATGACTATGAGGTTAATGATACAGTAACTAGGTTAATGATACAATGACTATGAGGTTAAAGTGCAGACTGTCAGCTGTAATTTGAGGGTATTTCCATCCATATTGGGTGAACCTATAGAAATTACAGCACTTTTTGTACATTAACCCCCCCATTTTAAGGGACCAAAAGTATTCTGACAAATTCTCTTATACAGTATGTGTATTAAAGTAGGTCCCACATTCCTAGAACGCAATGATTCCATCAAGCTTGTGACTCTACAAACTTGTTGGATGCATTTGCTGTTTGTTTTGTTTGTGTTACAGATTATTTTCTGCCCCGTACAAATGAATGGTGAATAATGTATTGTGTCATTTTAGAGTCACTTTTACTGTAAATTAGAATAGAATATGTTTCTGAACACTTCTACATTAATGTGGATGCTAGCATGATTACGGATCATCATGCATGAATTGTGAATAATGATGAGTAAGAAAGTTACAGGCACACATATATACTCCCCCTAAGACATGCTGAACTCTCACAATTACAAGAACAGGGGAGGTTAGCATTTTCCGGGGGGCGGGGTATGATACAGTATTTGTACGTCTGTAACTTTCTGACTCAGTATTTGGTCCCCATGAGGACAGTAAAACAAACCTGTGTGTGGGCCCAGCCTCCTCTCTCCATAGGCCATTGTCAGAAGCACAAGGCTTTCTTGGTCAGATTTCCATCCCACACAGACGCTTATGGATTGGTCAACAACAACCGGCATGCAGCTGCTCTAGCCAATCAGCAGGTTGCCTGCCCCAGCCCTGCCCTTGCCCCAAAATAACACTGTAAATACACTGCAGTCTCTATCAGGCTATTAAAGGTGCCCCAGTGTGTTTGCAAACAAGGCCTTGTTGTTAGCACGTATGAATGTGAGAACCATGCCTCCCAGTGTTTCAGTGAGCCTATGAGACGAGAGTTCAGTGCAAGTCTGTGTCTCCTCATACCGCTGAAACTAATGTCTGAATATATCCAGTAGGTTTGGATGCAAACCATAAGCTGAGGATGGAGAGACCCCAGCAGAGAGGTGGAAGAGGGGAAGCGTTGGGTACGCTGGCCCTTTTTAAAGCACAACACGCTTCCCCTTAAAAAAGCCTAACTAAATCAGCCTGCTGAATCTCTCTGTTGTTGGTGGTGTGTCACCCTGGGGCAGATCCTGATTGATTAGTCAAAGGCCACATTCTAAAACACACTGACCAACCAATCAATACGCTCGACATACAGCTCTGTCCACAATGCTCTCCAGAGCCATACTGTGGTGTGAGATAGAGTTTGGCCATCATAATTTCAACCAATTGCATTAGGATAAACATAACTATATTATATAACTAGAACACATAGCTGATAATACTCAAGGGCCCAGAGAATTTGCAGAATTCTAAATCCTGTTTGATTGAAGGTCCATAAAAATGTGTTGTATTGAAGAGGTCATGACCTTTAGAGAATTAACCTATGTTCAGCATGCTGTTCCATTGTCCGAGGTCACATAGCCAGGAAATGCATACAACAACAGTGTTGTTGGTTCTGATTGGTTATATATTTAGTAAATGCTGTTCAGTGACAAAATGATCTCATCAGGGTACGAGAGACAGCCAGATGTTCAGGATTTTCTTATCCTTACTACTGTACCTAGCAACTGTCCCATTCACCTTCTTATCACTTTGATTATCACTTACTGTGGTATCACCATGGTTATCTGTATGAGTAACAGCTGCAACCCAGGAGGAGTTAGCTGAAACCCACTAGTTGGTCCTGCCCATCATGTGGGAAACACGGGCCATGTTCAAGAGAATCAAAAATCTGATTTATTCTGGGTCAACTGGGACTGACTGATCTACAAAATAGTTATTTGTGATGCAAGGTTTTTAATGTCACTTGCACAGTGAAATGCCTTTTGTACATCAGTGAATCACGGCTTGCTGGCAGTGCCGTCTGCAATGTTGAACAAGCCCACTGCCTTCCACAACAGCACTGAGGGGAGGAATTGGGTTTTTGTTTTGTCTTGATTTGTTTTGTCTGGTCGTTCCTTTGAGTGATCACATGACTTGAGGTTCTTGTAAACATGAACCCTGTGACCCAGGCAATCACAGGGTCGCTCTGTGTGTGTGAGTCAGTTGTTATGCAACCTCGTTTCTGGTAAAGGGAACCTCACACTTCCTGTAAAATCACTACTACATGAAGAAGGAGCTTTTCTCCTCTGTAGAGACTCTGAGGGGTTCAGCCTATCAGGGAGGTTGGTACAAAGATCTTTAGTGGTTCACCCTATCAGACGTGTCTGAACAGGATCGGTACAGAGACTCCGCTACACAGCCAACTGGAGGGGCCAGAAAAAAGACCCTCAGGGACACAGACTATGAGACCTTGGCGTGGTACAGCATAGTGGAGAGGTGTGGCTGGGGAGTGAACTGAGTCACTTCTCTGGGGTCAGGCTGTCGAGACACTGTCTTCCATCTCTCATCTGTGTGTCAACACCAGACCTGAATCGGGAAACAGGATAGGATCTCGTAAAGGGGCAAAATGGGAATGGGAAGTAGGTAGAAGCTGCCCTTAGCGACTGATACAGGGTCAGATGTTATTTAATTAATCCCTCTAATGATTTAGGATTGTGAGTAGGGTAATCTGGTCAAATACTACCTAGAGTGCAGATTTGCACCAGCAGAGGGGGCTAAACTATTTTCTGAACAGACTGGAGAGAAACTCTTACCTGTGTACAGGTAGAATGTGTGGTTGTGGTGGGAGTGAGGGAGGGGGGTTAAAGGACACAGACTGAGTGAACACAGTGCACAGTTCCTGAATGTACAATCCACATATCACTTATTTTTTTAGTAAGCTATCATTCAATCAGTATCAACCTGTTTGGACCAACTTTTCCTTAAAATAATCACAAGGACGGACATGTTTAAAAAAAGTTATCATTGTTGTCATGGTATGGGAAATCTGTGATTCAGTTTGTTGTGGTTGTTCACCTAAATGGTTTGTGCAACGTTTGATTCTGCCTCTGTACTGATGCCTTTGTCTCAGCAATGTCATTCCTTAGGCTGGTAGCTGATGGAAAATGCCCTCATTCATTTCCAGTCCGTCATTGTTAATAGCAGAGGGAGTTGTTGCTCACATGATTGAACAGCATTCTGTCATGTAACAGACAACATTATGGTCTGCTACCATTCTGTTGAAGATACCAAGCACTATAAACATGTCATACCTGTGTGTGTTATCAGAGAGCCTTATCGCTCGGAGAGCCTTATCACTGTGGAAGTGTGTGTGTGGACACTGTGGAAGTGTGTGTGTGTGTGTCAGTGGAGTTTGTGCGATTCAACGGCGTCACGCCCCTTCTCTCAATCAGAAACGTAACTGCCCCCTCTTTCTTGGCATTTGTGTCTGTGTTTTTGTGTGCGTTTCAGCCATACTCACAGCTCACAGGGAAGGGGAATGGATTTCCCAGCTTGGGGGCAGAGTTCTGTGGGAGTTCTGTGTGTGTGTGTTTGACAGGGGGCATCTGCTGCGGGGTTCCGGACACTGAGTCCCCTTTGTTCCTCCCACGGACAGCGATATTCTGGACACCCTGGCATTCATTTATGAGGAGGAGGAGGAGGAAACGCAGTTGGTTTGGGGAGGAAGGGGCAGTGACTAACCCTGTCCCTGTGACTCTTTGAGTGGAGAGGCGCGGTGTCACGAGCAGAGACCAGGGAGAGACTGTATAAGAGCTCAACCCAGCTAGCAGAGTACTCTCTCTGAGTGTCTGTATGAACGGTGTGTAGTGGTAGAGGTGTCTGGAATACAGTAACAGACAGTATGTTGATCTGACGATTGTTGAATTGTCCTTCTCCCTGGTAAGGATGTAGGATCATCCGTGTCGTGATCTTTCCCCCCTTCTGCCTCTGTTTCCATCTGGCTGTGGGATTGTCTCTCTTTGGATATAATAGGATACAATATGACTGGACTCTGGAATTTCCTTATGTGTTGGGTTGTGCTACTGACCGTATCAGCAGTTTGTGACTGGACAGTAAGCAAGAAATTAGATATAATTTGTGACTGGACTGTAAGCAAGGAATGAGATATAATTTGTCCCTGGGCAAATAGGTTGTTTGAATACATGCTTTGTGTGGTGGGTTGGTGAGTAGACTGGCTTCATTGAGTCACAGATATATCCTTGTATAATGGATAACTTGCCATGGAGAATGGAACAGTCATGTTTATATAAGATTGGAGGGAAATCTCAGTTATGTACATCCGAACTGCTACTGTAACTGTTACTGTAACTAGCTGTTACTGTTACTGCTCCTGTTACTGCTACTGCTACTGCAACTGTTACTGTAACTGCTACTGTTACTGTAACTAGTTGTTACTACTACTGTAACTGCTACTGCAACTGTTACTGTAACTGCAACTGTTACTGTTACTGCAACTGTTACTGTTACTGCTATTGATACTGCAACTGTTACTGCTACTGTAGCTGTTACTGCTACTGTAACTGCTACTGTTACTGCTACTGTAACTGCTGCTGCTACTGTAACTGCTACTGCTACTGTAACTGCTACTGTTACTGTTACTGCTAATGTTACTGCAACTTCTACTGTTACTGTAACTGCTACTTCTACTGTAACTGTTACTGTTACTGCTACTGTAACTGCTACTGTAACTGCTACTGTTACTGCAACTGCTACTGTTACTGTAACTGCTACTGTTACTGTAACTGCAACTGTTACTGTTACTGCTAGTGTTACTGTAACTGCTACTGTTACTGCAACTGCTACTGTTACTGCTACTGTTACTGCTACTGTAACTGCTACTGTTACTGCTACTGTAACTGCTACTGTAACTGCCTCTGTAACTGTTACTGCTACTGCAACTGCAACTTTTACTGTTACTGCAACTGCTACTGCTACTGTAACTGCTACTGCTACTGTAACTGTTACTGCTACTGCAACTGCAACTTCAACTTCTACTGCTACTGCAACTGATACTGCTACTGTTACTGTTACTGCAACTGCTAATGTTACTGCTAGTGTTACTGCTAGTGTTACTGCTACTGTAACTGCTACTGTAACTAACTGTTACTGTTACTTCTACTGTTACTGCACCTGTTACTGTTACTTCTACTGTTACTGCACCTGCTACTGTTACTGTTACTGCTACTGCTACTGTTACTGCTACTGTAACTGTTACTGCTACTGTAACTGTTACTGCAACTGCTACTGTAACTGTTACTGTAACTGATACTGCAACTGTTACTGATACTGTTACTGTTACTGCAACTGTTACTGCAACTGTTACTGATACTGTTACTGTTACTGTAACTGCTACTGTTACTGATACTGCTACTGTTACTGCTACTGTTACTGATACTGCAACTGTTACTGTTACTGCAACTGTTACTGATACTGTTACTGATACTGTTACTGTAACTGTTACTGCTACTGGTACTGCTACTGGTACTGCTACTGTAACTGCTAATGCTACTGTAACTGCTACTGTAACTATTACTGCTACTGCAACTGTAACTGCTACTGTTACTGTAACTGCTACTGTAACTATTACTGTTACTGCTACTGTTACTGCTACTGTTATTGCAACTGTTACTTTTACTGCTACTGCAACTGCTACTGTAACTGCTACTGTTACTGTAACTGTTACTGCTACTGCTGCTGCTACTGTTACTGCAACTGCTACTGTTACTGTTACTGCTACTGTAACTGCAACGAACTGTTACTGTAACTTACTGTTACTTCTACTGTTACTGCACCTGCTACTGTTACTGCTACTGTAACTGTAACTGTTACTGCTACTGTTACTGCAACTGCAACTGCTACTGTTATTGTTACTGTAACTTCTACTGCAACTGTTACTGCTACTGCTACTGTTACTGATACTGCAACTGTTACTGCAACTGTAACTGTTACTGTAACTGATACTGTAACTGTTACTGTTACTGCTACTGCTACTGTTACTGATACTGCAACGGATACTGCAACTGTTACTGATACTGATACTGCTACTGTTACTGCTACTGTTACTGCTACTGTTACTGATACTGCAACTGATACTGTAACTGCTACTGCTACTGTTACAGCTACTGTTACTGTTACTGCTACTGTTACTGTAACTGCTATTGTTACTGCTACTGCTACTGTTACTGCTACTGTTACTGTTACTGCTACTGCAACTGTTACTGTAACTATTACTGCTACTGTTACTGCTACTGTTACTGCTACTGTTACTGCTACTGCTACTGCTACTGTTATTGCAGCTGTTACTTTTACTGCTACTGCTACTGTTACTGCAACTGCTACTGTTACTGCTAATGTTACTGCTACTGTAACCTCTACTGTAACTAACTGTTACTGTAACTAACTGTTAATGTTACTGTGACTGCTACTGTTGCTGCTACTGTAACTATTACTGCTACGGTTACTGCTACTGTTACTGCTACTGTTACTGCTACTGTCACTGCTACTGTTACTGCTACTGCTACTTCTATTGCTACTGTTACTGCTACTGCAATTGTTACTGCTACTGCTACGGTTACTTCTATTGCTACTGCTACTGTTACTGATACTGCAACTGTTACTGCTACTGCTACTGCTACTGTTACTATTACTGATACTGTAACTGTTACTGTAACTGATACTGCAACTGATACTGCAACTGTTACTGCAACTGTTAGTGTTACTGCAACTGTTACTGCAACTGTTTCTGTTACTGTTACTGATACTGCTGCTGTTGCTGTTACTGATACTGTTACTGCTACTGTAACTGTTACTGCTACTGCTACTGGTACTGCAACTGTTACTGCAACTGTTTCCGTTACTGATACTGCGACTGTTACTGTTACTGATACTGTTACTGATTCTGCTACTGTTACTGCTACTGTTACTGCTACTGTTACTGATACTGCAACTGATACTGTAACTGCTACTGCTACTGTTACAGCTACTGTTACTGTAACTGCTACTGCTACTGTTACTGTTACTGCTGCTGTTGCTGTTACTGTTACTGCTACTGCTACTTCTATTGCTACTGCTACTGTTACTGCTACTGTTATTGCAGCTGTTACTTTTACTGCTACTGCAACTGCTACTGTAACTGCAACTGCTACTGTTACTTTAACTGTTACTGCTACTGCTACTGTTACTGCAACTGCTACTGTTACTGCTAATGTTACTGCTACTGTAACTTCTACTGTAACTAACTGTTACTGTAACTGTTACTGTAACTGTTACTGCTACTGTTGCTGCTACTGTAACTGTTACTGCTACGGTTACTGCTACTGTTACTGCTACTGTTACTGTAACTTCTACTGTAACTGCAACTGCAACTGTTACTGCTACTGCTACGGTTACTTCTATTGCTACTGCTACTGTTACTGCTACTGTTACTGCTACTGTTACTGATACTGCAACTGTTACTGCTACTGCTACTGCTACTGTTACTATTACTGATACTGTAATTGTTACTGTAACTGTTACTGTAACTGTTACTGTAACTGTTACTGATACTGTTACTGCAACTGTTACTGCAACTGCTACTGCTACTGTTACTATTACTGATACTGCTACTGTTACTGTAACTTTAACTGTTACTGTAACTGTTACTGTAACTGTTACTGTAACTGTTACTGTAACTGTTACTGTAACTGTTACTGCAACTGATACTGCAACTGCTACTATTACTGTTACTATTACTGATACTGTAACTGTAACTGTTACTGATACTGTTACTGATACTGAAACTGTTACTGCAACTGTTACTGCAACTGTTTCCGTTACTGTTACTGCTACTGTTACTGCGACTGCTACTGCTACTGTTACTGTTACTGCTGCTGTTGCTGTTACTGCTACTGGTACTGCTACTTCTATTGCTACTGCTACTGTTACTGCTGCTGTTACTGCTACTGTTACTTCTATTGCTACTGCTACTGCAACTGCAACTTCTACTGCTACTGTTACTGCTATTGTAACTGTTACTGCTACTGCTACTTCTTTCGTTGTAACAGTCAGTGAAAAAAAATGTATTTCGAAGCTTAATGTTATCTTCTGTAATTTATACTGAAATTGGTAGTGTCCACTGGCTACTGATACTGCTCCTATATTAGGGCTATTATGTCTGTCTGTTGTATTTGGAAGTGAAATAGTCATTTCTCAGGTCTGAATCAGTTCCTGATTAGTGGGGCAGGATGAAAACCTGGAGTTCTTTGGACCTGAATGTGAAGAGCCCTTGTTTATGGTTTGTGGTTGATATGGATGTTTCCCTGGCCTAGTGTAACAGGAAGTTGTTGCCTCACTCCTGATCTTAGGAGTTGTGAAATCCAAGGCGATGAGGAAGGGAAACATAGAGTTGTGGTTGATTTGGTGATCTAGCCCTTTTGTCTTTACCTAAGACTGTTTTGAATATGAAAAGGACTGCACCTCTCATTGTAAAGTGTATTTCTCTCTTCGTCTTTTCCACTGACATAAAGATGTGGACAGGTGAAAGCTGCATCCTGGTAACGTACATGCTGAGCTCCTCCTCTTCCTCCCTGTCGAGCATAAGGCCTCAGAAAGCCTCCACCATGCTGGGTGGCCCTCCGCTTGCCCTCTGCTTTCTGATCAGTGCCAATGAAGGAGATGAAGCTACTTTGGGACTTGAGATCTACCCCATTTAAGTAATGTGCTGAGCTCATGGTTTCGGAGGGTAGGCCGGGATATGGGGGGGTATTTTTAGAGTTCTGTTGACTCCAAACTAACAGAACAGGAGATGAAGGGATGAATGTGTTATTAGTGTGTAATTTCTCAGTTTGTCTGCTAGTTCACTGAAATGGATTTCAGAACCTTACATGTTAAGTCATAATATATGAGCAGCTTCATAAATCACAGCCTCCTCAGGTGTATATGCCGTTGTGATTAATGCTTTCGAGAACTATTGCAGCCAAATGGAAACTCCTCATCACATCATGCACATACGCACACACACCCACACAGTCCATTGCATCAATTGTTTTGGAAAGTAATTTCTATTATAAGCTTGAGCATGTCCACCTGTTGCCTCACCATGGCCTATGATGCCAGACCACCTGACTAGAACAGTTCCTTCTACTACTGTACTATCACCATGTACTCCCTTCTACTACTATACTATCACCATGTACTCCTTCTACTACTATACTATCACCATGTACTCCCTTCTACTACTATACTATCACCATGTACTCCCTTCTACTACTGTACTATCACCATGTACTACTGTACTATCACCATGGCCTATGATGCCAGACCACCTGACTAGAACAGTTCCTTCTACTACTGTACTATCACCATGTACTCCCTTCTACTACTATACTATCACCATGTACTCCTTCTACTACTATACTATCACCATGTACTCCTTCTACTACTGTACTATCACCATGTACTACTGTACTATCACCATGTACTACTGTACTATCACCATGTACTACTGTACTTTCACCATGTACTACTGTACTATCACCATGTACTCCCTTCTACTACTATACTATCACCATGGCCTATGATGCCAGACCACCTGACTAGAACAGTTCCTTCTACTACTATACTATCACCATGTACTCCCTTCTACTACTATACTATCACCATGTACTCCTTCTACTACTGTACTATCACCATGTACTCCCTTCTACTACTGTACTATCACCATGTACTCCCTTCTACTACTGTACTATCACCATGTACTCCTTCTACTACTATACTATCACCATGTACTCCCTTCTACTACTATACTATCACCATGCACTCCCTTCTACTACTATACTATCACCATGCACTCCCTTGTACAACTATACTATCACCATGTGCTCCCTTGTACTACTGTACTATCACCATGTGCTCCCTTGTACTACTGTACTATCACCATGTGCTCCCTTGTACTACTGTACTATCACCATGTGCTCCATTGTACTACTGTAGTATCACCAGGTACTACCTTGTACTACCTGAATGTGTATAGCTCTATCTCATTGGTTTCTCTCTCTCTCTGTCTGTAGTTTGCAGCCCACCCTCTCCGGGGTGTCTAGAGATGTAGAGATCAGCGTGAGGAGCACAGCCCCATCTTTCCCAGCAGCACTTTCTCACCAAGAGGTAACATAACATCACTGTATGTTTATACAGTGCCTTGCGAAAGTATTCGGCCCCCTTGAACTTTGCGACCTTTTGCCACATTTCAGGCTTCAAACATAAAGATATAAAACTGTATTTTTTGTGAAGAATCAACAACAAGTGGGACACAATCATGAAGTGGAACGACATTTACTGGATATTTCAAACTTTTTTAACAAATCAAAAACTGAAAAATTGGGCGTGCAAAATTATTCAGCCCCTTTACTTCCAGTGCAGGAAACTCTCTCCAGAAGTTCAGTGAGGATCTCTGAATGATCCAATGTTGACCTAAATGACTAATGATGATAAATACAATCCACCTGTGTGTAATCAAGTCTCCGTATAAATGCACCTCCACTGTGATAGTCTCAGAGGTCCGTTAAAAGCGCAGAGAGCATCATGAAGAACAAGGAACACACCAGGCAGGTCCGAGATACTGTTGTGAAGAAGTTTAAAGCCGGATTTGGATACACAAAGATTTCCCAAGCTTTAAACATCCCAAGGAGCACTGTGCAAGCGATAATATTGAAATGGAAGGAGTATCAGACCACTGCAAATCTACCAAGACCTGGCCGTCCCTCTAAACTTTCAGCTCATACAAGGAGAAGACTGATCAGAGATGCAGCCAAGAGGCCCATGATCACTCTGGATGAACTGCAGAGATCTACAGCTGAGGTGGGAGACTCTGTCCATAGGACAACAATCAGTCGTATATTGCACAAATCTGGCCTTTATGGAAGAATGGCAAGAAGAAAGCCATTTCTTAAAGATATCCATAAAAAGTGTTGTTTAAAGTTTGCCACAAGCCACCTGGGAGACACACCAAACATGTGGAAGAAGGTGCTCTGGTCAGATGAAACCAAAATTGAACTTTTTGGCAACAATGCAAAACGTTATGTTTGGCGTAAAAGCAACACAGCTCATCACCCTGAACACACCATCCCCACTGTCAAACATGGTGGTGGCAGCATCATGGTTTGGGCCTGCTTTTCTTCAGCAGGGACAGGGAAGATGGTTAAAATTGATGGGAAGATGGATGGAGCCAAATACAGGACCATTCTGGAGGAAAACCTGATGGAGTCTGCAAAAGACCTGAGACTGGGACGGAGATTTGTCTTCCAACAAGACAATGATCCAAAACATAAAGCAAAATCTACAATGGAATGGTTCAAAAATAAACATATCCAGGTGTTAGAATTGTCAAGTCAAAGTCCAGACCTGAATCTAATCGAGAATCTGTGGAAAGAACTGAAAACTGCTGTTCACAAATGATCTCCATCCAACCTCACTGAGCTCGAGCTGTTTTGCAAGGAGGAATGGGAAAAAATGTCAGTCTCTCGATGTGCAAAACTGATAGAGACATACCCCAAGCGACTTACAGCTGTAATCGCAGCAAAAGGTGGCGCTACAAAGTATTAACTTAAGGGGGCTGAATAATTTTGCACGCCCAATTTTTCAGTTTTTGATTTGTTAAAAAAGTTTGAAATATCCAAAAAGTGTCGTTCCACTTCATGATTGTGTCCCACTTGTTGTTGATTCTTCACAAAAAAATACAGTTTTATATCTTTATGTTTGAAGCCTGAAATGTGGCAAAAGGTCGCAAAGTTCAAGGGGGCCGAATACTTTCGCAAGGCACTGTATCTCTGTGTGTTCCTGTGTGTTAGATACTGTATTCAGAGAGAAGGGGAGAAGCAGGGTGTGCCAGGGCTCATTTAAAAAAGGATTGCTATGTGAATGTGACTTCCCTGGTTAAATCATGGTTAAAAAAGAGAAGGTGAGAGATTGAGATATTCCTGGTCAGGTGGTATGACGTGCTAGTGATCAGTCTTTAAGGAACTGGTGCCTGGGGTCACCTGGATTCACCTGCTCCTGACTCCTAACCTTTCTCTGTCCCTGTAGAGAAGCAGGGAAACCCCCCAACTCTCTGTTCCCTCTCGGGAGTCTCTGTGGTTGAGTCTTCTCAAACCACCTCTCCTCTCACAGAGTGGATACAGGCCGGCTCTGTCTGTGATCTCAGACGACGGTCGGTGTGTGCTTTGTGTGTTTAAAGTGTATTAGGTGTATCTGCTTTGAGGGTGAGCAGCAACTGTATACCATACACTGTCTCTCACAGTAAAGGAGGGAACCACAGAGGAAGTGGTGAGATGTGTGTGTTTCTCACTACCTACAGCGGTGTCTTGTATTGGATGACACTGCATCTGATGTAACCAAAATAAGATTCAGTAAAATGTCCCTATCATTTCCCATCAGACACCAGCCAAAGTTTCAGACTGAGAAATAATGGTTTTCAAATACCTGCGAATCAGATACAGTCGCTATTCAATTATACTGAATATCTATTTCTTGTTTTATCTACAGTACATCAAAACAGACCCTGGATCAGAAAAGTCAGTGGCAATACAGGAGCAGGGTTATGGTGTGTGTGTCTTTGGGGAAGTGTTGGGGGTCTGTGGGTTTCTCGTTTAGAAGTTTAAGGTTAAGTTGTGTGTGTATAGTCAGAATCACGGTTAGGGTGTGTATCCATGGTCGTCGGATGCAGCTGTTTGTGTGCGTGAGACCAAACGGGAAGGAACAGGGGACTCACACTGTCACCATAGCAACTCTGACACATGACACCCCACCCTGACACCCCACTCGTCTGAGGTGTGTAGGTCTGCCGGTAACGGCTGTGTACCGGCTGTATGTTGGCATGCCACGGACACATTAGCGGAAGGTCTGTGTTCTGTGACAAGTGTTCCACACGGGCCCACGCACGAGACACAACACACAAGGGGACGGGCACAGGTACCAAATCTGACAGACCTCTCACCCACTCCTTCCTACTACCACATATACACGCACGCATACACACACACACACACACACACACACATGCACACATGCGCACACACACACAGGGCTCAGGGGAACAGGGTGTTCTTCAAAAGGGGAACAGAGAGTGAGGAGTTATTTTGGGCTTTAGGTCGGGCCGACAGACATTTCACAGCGGAAAGGTGTGTGTGTGTGTGTGTGTGTGTGTGTGTGTACAGGCTTGTGTTTGTGGTAGTGAGAAGAGGGGTAGAAGTCTGTATGATTTTAAACCTGTGCCCGTCCCTTACTGGACAATCCTGGAACCCCCTTACCCAGGAATGACCAGTCTGTACTGATTGATTGGAACCTGGCTGAGATGAGCAGGAGGGCTGATTACACTCCAGTAAGATTACTACACTGTGTACTGGACACACTCGACATAATGCTGAGGGAGGTAAACATGCAGGATTTCATTCATACTTCTTCTGTTTGCTTGTGTTATTCATACAAATATCTTACACAGTATTTGTGAGCATTGAATGGATATGAAAGGAGGATGGGAGCGGAAAGAGTTGTCATTGATCTTAACCCGTTGTGATAACATGCACGAAGATAAGTTTGTTGTTGTCACTTTGTCACATCATGAATTGGCACCCGGACAGCCTATCATATCATGGTTTCCTTTATATGTTGAAATATAAACAGGTGTCTGTGTGCATCTATATCATCTTTCTATTCATGACGGTATTAAACTTCCATGAAAACTGTTGTACCAATGTCAAACTGTGTGTGTGTGGTTGTGGCTCTCAATGTGTGTCCTTCTATTGTCTATATTCATGTGGGTAACTCCAGGTGTGTGTGTCCTTCTATCCTCCCATTCCTCCTCCTGCAGCGTTGCTGTGCCCCTGCCATGGAAATAGACAGCTGCCTTTTTATTCTCTGGCACAGATGACCCACAATCCAGTTATAAACACACCCCTTATTTAGCTCTGCCCTGGGCAGAGACTGTAATAAGGAGTGTGGGTGTGTGGGTGTGGGTGGGTGTGCAGCCCTGATTTAGCTGCTGTGGGATGGCCGTTATAAGGAGCTAGCGGCAATGGCACCACCACAACTATAAATACACTCACACACATTAACAACCTGAGCTGATGTTCCAGCTTCTGTTCTCTCTGTCTGTCTGTGTGTCCGTGTGTGTGTTCGTATGTGTGTGTGTGTGTCCGTGTGTGTGTCCGTGTTTGTGTCTGTGTGTGTGTCTGTGTGTGTGTCTGTGTGTGTGTGTGTCTGTGTGTGTACATCTCTGCACATGTACAATGTATGTGTAATTCCCAATGCTTGTACAATGTATGCTGTGTGTCTGTGTGCACGTGTATTTCTGTTAGTACGTAAGTATCTGCATGAATATCAGCGAGTAAACGTGTTCGTGTTTGATTCATCTGTAGTGTAGTTCAGTTCTAATCACTGACCCTGCCCCCCTCCCACTCTCTAATGAGAGAGAGCTTTGAAACCAAGCCACTGTGACATCACAGCACCCGGCACACAATGGCTGCTTTTTGCACACTACGCGTCACAGATGCCTGAAGAACTGAGTGTATGCCAGGCAACTGGAGGGCCATGTGGGAGAACCCACTGCCGGGTAGCGGTTTGTCAGTAAGTGAGATGTGGAAGGAAGTGAAACCATGTGTGTCAGCAACAGGAGAGGGGAAGTAGAGAGGTACCCATGTACAGTATATTAATCTATGTATTACGTATCATTGCCACCATGCAAAGCTACATGTACAGTGCATTCAGAAAGTATTCAGACCCCTTGACTTTTTCCACATTTTGTTATGTTACAGCATTACTCAAATGGATTAAATAGTTTTTTGCTCCCTCATCAATCTACACACAATACTCCATAATTACAAAGCAAAAACAGGTTTTTTGTTTGTTTGTGCAAATGTATAAAAAAAAAATTATAAAATGAGAATTTTGAGAGTCTTTGGGTGCCTTTTGGCAAACTCCAGGAGAGCTGTCCTGTGCCTTTTACTGAGGAGTGGCTTCCATCTGGCCACTTTCATCAAGGCCTGATTGGTGGAGTCCTGCAGAGATGGTTGTCGTTCTGGAAGGTTCTCCCATCTCCACAGAGGAGCTCTATCAGAGTGACCATCATATTCTTGGTCACCTCTCTGACCAAGGCCCTTCACCCCGATTGCTCAGTTTGGCCGGGCGGCCAGCTCTAGGAAGAGTCTTGGAGGTTCCAAACTTCTTCCATTTTAAGAATGAGGAAGGCCACTGTGTTCTTGGGGACCTTCAATGCTGCAGAATTGTTTTGGTACCCTTCCCCAGATCTGTGCCTCTACACAATCCTGTCTCGGGGGCTCTACGGACAATTCCTTTGACCTCATGTCATGGTTTTAGCTCTGACATGCACTGTTAACTGTGGGACCTTATATAGACAGTTGTGCCTTTCCAAATTATGTAAAATCAATTGAATTTACCACAGGTGGACTCCAATCAAGTTGTAGAAACATCTCAAGTATGATCAATGGAAACAGGATGCACCTGAGCTCAATTCCAAGTCTCATAGCAAAGTGTCTGAATACTTATGTAAATAAGTTATTATGGGGTATTTTGTGTAGATTTCTGAGATGTTATATATTTCATCTATTTTAGAATCAGACTGTAACATAGCAAAATGTGTAAAAAGTCAAGGGGTCTGAATACTTTCAGAATGCACTGTAACTGCCAAAATAAAGTAAACACCAACATAAAGTGTCTTAATAGGGTGTTGGCCTACCATGAGCAGCCACAACAGATTCACTGTGCCTTCATATAGATTCTACAAGTGTCTCTGGAACTCTATTGGAGGGATGTGACGCCATTCTTCCATGAGAAATTCCAGTTGGTGTTTTGTTGATGGTTGTGGAAAACTCTGTCTCCAGAATCTCCCATAACTGTTCAATTGGGTTGATCTGGTGACTGAGACACACACACCATTTAAACCCCCTATGCATCTTTGAGGCCCCTCTTTCAAAGTCACTGAGATCTCTTCTTCTAGCCATGTTAGACAAAATAATGACAAACTGGGCATTTTATACAGCACCCTTAGCATGATGAAATGTTAATTGCTTAATTAACTCTGGAACCACACCTGTGTGGAAGCACCTGCTTTCAATATACTTTCTATCCCTCATTTACTTTGTCATCACGGTGAGCGTGAACAGAGTGTGTATGAGAGTGAGAGAATGCACTGGCAGCACTGAGCATTGAATGAGGTGGTGTCCTGTAGGGTAGCTCAACCAGATAGAAGTTTTGCCATTTTCGCATAATATTTCCAATCGTTTACCTTGGGGTAGGAGTAAAAAGTATATTTGGAACTGAACATGATTAACTATGTTGAGAGTGTTCGCATGCATTAGCATTAAGCTAAGCTAAACTTTGCCATATCACACAAAGGTTTGCTTCTGAATGTTTTTTATTTTATTTATTTATTTAACCTATATTTAACCAGGTAGGCTAGTTGAGAACAAGTTCTCATTTGCAACTGTGATCTGGCCAAGATAAAGCATAGCAATTCAGCTAGCATTCTAAGCTAAACCAGCTAGATCACATTGAGACATGCTGGGAGACTAGCATGTTGAACTAAACCAGCTAGATTACAATAAGATGTGCTGAAATCATTGGCATGCTAACATGAAGGGCAAATTCGTCAGGGACTTTGTTTCTATTGTGTTTTTGACTGTACATTTGTTTGTGTGTAACTCTGTGTTGTTTTTGTCACACTGCTTTGCTTTATCTTGGCCAGGTCAGAGTTGTAAATGAGAACTTGTTCTCAACTGGTCTACCTGGTTAAATAAAGGTGAAATAAAATCAATAAAAATGAAGCTCAACTAGATCACCAAGATGTGCAGGAAATATCATCATGCTAAGCTAAACTTAGGAGTGGACTTGTCCCTCTGGCTGGCATTCCTAGGCGAGCTGATTGAGTTTGAAAATGTAATCACCCAATTCGTCAGAGCCTACAAATACAACCAGAGGCATTGTGTCTGTCAGTGTGTAGCTAGTGGTAGTAGTAATAGTGGACATGAGTTTTTCTTGGTCAGGTCCTGTTTCTGATGTAGCGTATTTGCAGAAGTAAAAGTGATCGAATTAGAAGTGCATGTAGTGGTGTAATAGTGTTAATAGTAGCAGTAGTAGTGGTGTAATAGTGTTAATAGTAGTGGTGTAATAGTGTTAATAGCAGTAGTAGTAGTGTAATAGTGTTAATAGCAGCAGTAGTAGTGGTGTAATAGTGTTAATAGTAGCTTTAGTGGTGGTGTAATAGTGTTAATAGTGGTGGTGTAATAGTGTTAATAGTAGTGGTGTAATAGTGTTAATAGTAGTGGTGTAATAGTGTTAATAGCAGGTGTAGTGGTGTAATAGTGTTAATAGCAGCAGTAGTGGTGTAATAGTGTTAATAGTAGTGGTGTAATAGTGTTAATAGTAGTGGTGTAATAGCATTAATAGCAGTAGTAGTGGTGTAATAGTGTTAATAGTAGTGGTGTAATAGTGTTAATAGTAGTGGTGTAATAGTGTTAATAGCAGTAGTAATGGTGTAATAGTGTTACTAGTAGTGGTGTAATAGTGTTAATAGTAGTAGTGTAATAGTGTTAATAGTAGTAGTAGTGGCGTAATAGTGTTAATAGTAGTGGTGTAATAGTGTTAATAGTAGTGGTAGTGGTGGTGTAATAGTGTTAATAGTGGCAGTAGTAGTGGTGTAATAGTGTTAATAGTAGCAGTAGTAGTGTTGTAATAGTGTTAATAGTAGTAGTAGTAGTGGTGTAATAGTGTTAATAGTGGCAGTAGTAGTGGTGTAATAGTGTTAATAGTATCAGTAGTAGTGTTGTAATAGTGTTAATAGTAGTAGTAGTAGTAGTAGTAGTGGTGTAATAGTGTTAATAGTAGCAGTAGTAGTGGTGTAATAGTGTTAATAGTAGTAGTAGTAGTAGTAGTGGTGTAATAGTGGTAATAGTAGTGGTAGTGGTGTAATAGTGTTAATAGCAGCAGTAGTGGTGTAATAGTGTTAATAGTAGTGGTGTATTAGTGTTAATAGTAGTAGTGTAATAGTGTTAATAGTAGTAGATGTAGTGGTGTAATAGTGTTAATAGTGGCAGTAGTGGTGGTGTAATAGTGTTAATAGTGGCAGTAGTGGTGGTGTAATAGTGTTAATAGTAGTAGTGGTGTAATAGTGTTAATAGTAGCAGTAGTAGTGGTGTAATAGTGTTAATAGTAGTGGTGTAATAGTGTTAATAGTAGCAGCAGTAGTGGTGTAATAGTGTTAATAGTAGTTTTGTATTAGTGTTAATAGTAGCAGTAGTAGTGGTGTATTAGTGTTAATAGTAGCAGTAGTAGTGGTGTAATAGTGTTAATAATAGTAGTAGTAGTAGTAGTGGTGTAATAGTGTTAATAGTAGTGGTGTAATAGTGTTAATAGTAGCAGTAGTAGTGGTGTATTAGTGTTAATAGTAGCAGTAGTAGTGGTGTAATAGTGTTAATCGTAGCAGTAGTAGTGGTGTATTAGTGTTAATAGCAGTAGTAGTAGTGGTGTAATAGTGTTAATAGCAGTAGTAGTAGTGGTGTAATAGTGTTAATAGCAGTAGTAGTAGTGGTGTAATAGTGTTAATAGTAGTAGTAGTAGTGGTGTATTAGTGTTAATAGTATCAGTAGTGGTGAAACAGTGTTAATAGTAGTGGTGTATTAGTGTTAATAGTAGTGGTGTACTAGTGTTAATAGTAGCAGTAGTGGTGTAATAGTGTTAATAGTAGCAGTAGTAGTGGTGTAATAGTGTTAATAGTAGTGGTGTAATAGTGTTAATAGTAGCAGTAGTGGTGTAATAGTGTTAATAGCAGTGGTAGTGGTGGTTTAATAGTGTTAATAGCAGTAGTAGTGGTGTAATAGTGTTAATAGTAGCATTAGTAGTGGTGTAATAGTGTTAATAGTAGTGGTGTAATAGTTTTAATAGTAGCAGTAGTGGTGTAATAATGTTAATAGTAGCAGTAGAAGTGGTGTAATAGTGTTAATAGCAGTAGTAGTGGTGTAATAGTGTTAATAGTAGTGGTGTAATAGTGTTAATAGTAGCAGTAGTGGTGTAATAGTGTTAATAGCAGTAGTAGTGGTGTAATAGTGTTAATAGTAGCATTAGTAGTGGTGTAATAGTGTTAATAGTAGTGGTGTAATAGTTTTAATAGTAGCAGTAGTGGTGTAATAATGTTAATAGTAGTAGTAGTAGTAGTGGTGTAATAATGTTAATAGTAGCAGTAGTGGTGTAATAGTTGTTAATAGTAGTGGTGTGATAGTGTTAATAGTAGCAGTAGTGGTGTAATAGTGTTAATAGTAGTGGTGTAATAGTGTTAATAGTAGCAGTAGTGGTGTAATAGTTGTTAATAGTAGTGATGTAATAGTGTTAATAGTAGCAGTATTGGTGTAATAGTGTTAATAGTAATGGTGTAATAGTAGTGGTGTAATAGTGTTAATAGTAGCAGTAGTGGTGTAATAGTGTTAATAGTAGCAGTAGTGGCGTAATAGTGTTAATAGTAGTGATGTAATAGTGTTAATAGCAGTGGTGTAATAGTGTTAATAACAGTAGTAGTGGTGTAATAATGTTAATAGTAGCAGTAGTAGTGGTGTAATAGTGTTAATAGCAGTAGTAGTGGTGTAATAGTGTTAATAGTAGCAGTAGTGGTGTAATAGTGTTAATAGTAGCAGTAGTGGTGTAATAGTGTTAATAGTAGCAGTAGTGGTGTAATAGTGTTAATAGCAGTAGTAGTGGTGTAATAGTGTTAATAGTAGTGGTGTATTAGTGTTAATAGTAGTAGTGTAATAGTGTTAATAGTAGTAGTAGTAGTGGTGTAATAGTGTCAATAGTAGTGGTGTAATAGTGTTAATAGTAGTAGATGTAGTGGTGTAATAGTGTTAATAGTGGCAGTAGTGGTGGTGTAATAGTGTTAATAGTGGCAGTAGTGGTGGTGTAATAGTGTTAATAGTAGTAGTAGTAGTAGTAGTGGTGTAATAGTGTTAATAGTAGCAGTAGTAGTGGTGTAATAGTGTTAATAGTAGTAGTAGTAGTGGTGTAATAGTGTTAATAGTAGTGGTGTAATAGTGTTAATAGTAGTGGTAGTGGTGTAATAGTGTTAATAGTAGCAGCAGTAGTGGTGTAATAGTGTTAATAGTAGTTTTGTATTAGTGTTAATAGTAGCAGTAGTAGTGGTGTATTAGTGTTAGTAGTAGTAGTAGTAGTAGTGGTGTAATAGTGTTAATAGTAGTGGTGTAATAGTGTTAATAGTAGTGGTGTAATAGTGTTAATAGTAGCAGCAGTAGTGGTGTAATAGTGTTGATAGTGTGGTGTATTAGTGTTAATAGTAGTAGTGGTGTATTAGTGTTAATAGTAGCAGTAGTAGTGGTGTAATAGTGTTAATAGTAGCAGTAGTAGTGGTGTATTAGTGTTAATAGCAGTAGTAGTAGTGGTGTAATAGTGTTAATAGCAGTAGTAGTAGTGGTGTAATAGTGTTAATAGCAGTAGTAGTAGTGGTGTAATAGTGTTAATAGTAGTAGTAGTAGTGGTGTATTAGTGTTAATAGTATCAGTAGTGGTGTAACAGTGTTAATAGTAGTGGTGTATTAGTGTTAATAGTAGTGGTGTACTAGTTTTAATAGTAGCAGTAGTGGTGTAATAGTGTTAATAGTAGCAGTAGTAGTGGTGTAATAGTGTTAATAGTAGTGGTGTAATAGTGTTAATAGTAGCAGTAGTGGTGTAATAGTGTTAATAGCAGTGGTAGTGGTGGTTTAATAGTGTTAATAGCAGTAGTAGTGGTGTAATAGTGTTAATAGTAGCATTAGTAGTGGTGTAATAGTGTTAATAGTAGTGGTGTAATAGTGTTAATAGTAGCAGTAGTGGTGTAATAATGTTAATAGTAGCAGTAGTAGTGGTGTAATAGTGTTAATAGCAGTAGTAGTGGTGTAATAGTGTTAATAGTAATGGTGTAATAGTAGTGGTGTAATAGTGTTAATAGTAGCAGTAGTGGTGTAATAGTGTTAATAGTAGCAGTAGTGGTGTAATAGTGTTAATAGTAGTGGTGTAATAGTGTTAATAGTAGTAGTAGTAGTAGTGGTGTAATAATGTTAATAGTAGCAGTAGTGGTGTAATAGTTGTTAATAGTAGTGGTGTGATAGTGTTAATAGTAGCAGTAGTGGTGTAATAGTGTTAATAGTAGTGGTGTAATAGTGTTAATAGTAGCAGTAGTGGTGTAATAGTTGTTAATAGTAGTGGTGTAATAGTGTTAATAGTAGCAGTAGTGGTGTAATAGTAGTGTTGTAATAGTGTTAATAGTATCAGTAGTGGTGTAATAGTGTTAATAGTAGCAGTAGTGGCGTAATAGTGTTAATAGCAGTGGTGTAATAGTGTTAATAGCAGTAGTAGTGGTGTAATAGTGTTAATAGCAGTAGTAGTGGTGTAATAGT
Organism: Oncorhynchus clarkii lewisi; assembly: GCF_045791955.1. Taxonomy (NCBI): domain Eukaryota; kingdom Metazoa; phylum Chordata; class Actinopteri; order Salmoniformes; family Salmonidae; genus Oncorhynchus; species Oncorhynchus clarkii. Next base: position 55,564,684 of record NC_092163.1, read on the forward strand.
GTTAATAGTAGCAGTAGTGGTGTAATAGTGTTAATAGCAGTGGTAGTGGTGGTTTAATAGTGTTAATAGCAGTAGTAGTGGTGTAATAGTGTTAATAGCAGTGGTAGTGGTGGTTTAATAGTGTTAATAGAAGTAGTAGTGGTGTAATAGTGTTAATAGCAGTAGTAGTGGTGTAATAGTGTTAATAGTAGCAGTAGTGGTGTAATAGTGTTAATAGTAGCAGTAGTGGTGTAATAGTGTTAATAGTAGCAGTAGTGGTGTAATAGTGTTAATAGTAGCAGTAGTGGTGTAATAGTGTTAATAGCAGTAGTAGTGGTGTAATAGTGTTAATAGTAATGGTGTAATAGTGTTAATAGTAGCAGTAGTAGTGGTGTAATAGTGTTAATAGCAGTAGTATTAGTGGTGTAATAGTGTTAATAGTAGCAGTAGTAGTGGTGTAATAGTGTTAATAGTAGTAGTAGTGGTGTAATAGTGTTAATAGTTGTAGTAGTAGTGGTGTAATAGTATTAATAGTAGTAGTAGTGGTGTAACAGCGTTAGTAGTAGCAGTAGTGGTGTAATAGTGTTAATAGTAGCAGTAGTGGTGTAATAGTGTTAATAGTAGCAGTAGTAGTGGTGTAATAGTGTTAATAGCAGTAGTATTAGTGGTGTAATAGTGTTAATAGTAGCAGTAGTAGTGGTGTAATAGTGTTAATAGTAGTAGTAGTGGTGTAATAGTGTTAATAGTTGTAGTAGTAGTGGTGTAATAGTATTAATAGTAGTAGTAGTGGTGTAACAGCGTTAGTAGTAGCAGTAGTGGTGTAATAGTGTTAATAGTAGTGGTGTAATAGTGCTAATAGTAGTGGTGTAATAGTGTTAATAGTAGCAGTAGTAGTGGTGTATTAGTGTTAATAGCAGCACTAGTGGTGTAATAGTGTTAATAGTAGGGGTGTATTAGTGTTAATAGTAGTGGTGTAATAGTGTTAATAGTAGCAGTAGTTGTGTAATAGTGTTAATAGTAGCAGTAGTAGTGGTGTAATAGTGTTAATAGTAGCAGTAGTAGTGGTGTAACAGTGTTAATTGCATCAGTAGTGGTGTAATAGTGTTAATAGTAGTGGTGTAATAGTGTTAATAGTAGCAGTAGTGATGTAATAGTGTTAATAGTAGCAGTAATAGTGTTAATAGTAGCAGTAGTAGTGGTGTAATAGTATTAATAGCAGTAGTGATGTAATAGTGTTAATAGTAGCAGTAGTAGTGGTGTAATAGTATTAATAGCAGTAGTAGTGGTGTAATAGTGTTAATAGTAATGGTGTAATAGTGTTAATAGTAGCAGTAGTGATGTAATAGTGTTAATAGTAGCAGTAGTAGTGGTGTAATAGTATTAATAGCAGTAGTGGTGTAATAGTATTAATAGTAGCAGCAGTAGTGGTGTAATAGTAGCAGCAGTAGTGGTAGTTGATGTAGTTGTGGTTTGTGTTTGGCTGGTCCTGGTTAGGTGGTGGTTATCTGTGTGCTGCCATGCTGTAGGAGTGATGGCTCTTGGAGTCAGAACGCTGTGCGTGCGTTTGGACCAGCCAGTATGCACAAAGCGGGCACTGAAATGTACACGGTGGACAACAGGCGACCTCAGTCCTTCTCAATAGGAGCTGCCCTTCTTATTGTACCTCACACACAGTGAGCTTCTCTCTCTCTCTTTCCCTTCTCTCTCTCCATGCCCATGTATGGCCTGTGTATCTGATGAAGGTTGAGATGTCTTCTCTGATTGGTTGATGTCTCTCTGGCATGGCTTCTTATTGTGCATCTGGATGAAACGGTAGAAACATACTCTCAGGCCACGGCTGCACTTTTATTCACATTGACTTACATTTCATTTGTCTGAAAGGAACAGTCCCAGAGAGCAGAATAACAGCAGATCAGGTGTAGTTTTAACACTGCTGAAAGGGGAACTCTGGGGCTCTCCTAAGTTAGAGAAGGGTGGGTTGGAGGTGGAGGAGGAAGGGTGTGGAGGTGGGCGATGGTGAGGGTGTTCCCCCTCGACAAGGCTGCTCACATGACCTCCACACAACAACCGGACCACATGACTTCCACATGACTTCCCCAATGGTAACCATGGGTATGCTCGTAGGGCCAGGGCTTGAGCCTGGAGGGGGTTGGTCTGATGTGCCCACACCTGCCCCCTAGCCCTCCCTTCTCCCCAAACCTCCCCCACCCAGCCTCCACTGCCTCCTAATGCAGTTTTATTCAATCTAAACCACTGAGAGGAAAAGGCATTAAAAGTAGCATGCACTTGAGATTCCTTTTAGTTTCAAACTGTAAATATTATGATGTTTTTGTCTTACCCTGGAGACCAGGTTTCTGTGATTGAATACGGCCCTTACCTACTCTTAAGATGCCTAAAGACCTACTGTATTATCATGCTGAAAGACTGGCTACTGTGCATGTCATACACTGAAGGGACAAGGGAGTTCATCATAGTGGCATTGGTTTCATTAGTCACTTGATTGTGTTTTCACATACTTTAACATTACATGATGTTAACACATAGACAGTACTGATAGTTTGTGACCTGGGATCCAGTTGTCCTCTCGTCCCCCCTGTTCCAAAGCCATGGGGCAGCTGCTAGTTAACAGACATTGAATATATGGCATTGTCTGTGTCTGATATGGAAACATTTAGGGATGTTATTCATTAGATGGTTTATGTACAGACATCATATGACCTGCTAATACAGCTTAAACAGACTGATGCATTGTGGTCTACTGTATTGTACATTAACTTTATATTCCACGTGTCCTGACAGGGGTACAGACAGACCTGGAGGGATGTGGTTGTGGATTATATCCTTGTTGATTACACTAATTGATTAGTTGGTAAGAAATGTGATTTGAATGTCTAGTTTTCCAGGTCTGACTGAGATGATTAGAAGGTAAAAGGACATGGTTGGTGATGTCGGGGACCACAGTGGCAGGACTCATGAGGCCTTACACCTGATGCACCTGTGTGACTTTCTAACATAGTATTCTAACACCACCTTTACTCTCCCTCTTCCCTCAGCTTCCTCACTCTCTCCCTCTTCCCTCAGCTTCCTCACTCTCTCGGGCTGGACTGCAGTGCGTCTGCGTCGGCTCGCCCTCCCCTCCCCCCTCGCCCCCCAGCCATGGCCTCACGAATAGGGCTGCGGCTGCAGGTAAACACATTTTGGACTGATTGATTTATTACATAGTACACTATGTATACAGTAGATGTATTAATTGACTGACTGATGTCTTGACTGACTGATGTATTGACTGATTGATGGATGTATTGACTGACTGACTGATTGATGGATATATTGACTGACTGACTGATTGATGGATATATTGACTGACTGACTGATCTATTGACTGACTGACTGATGTATTGATTGAGTGATTGATGTATTGACTGACTGACTGATTGATGGATGTATTTGACTGACTGACTGACTGATGGATGTATTTGACTGACTGACTGACTGATGGATGTATTTGACTGACTGACTGACTGATGGATGTATTTGACTGACTGACTGACTGATGGATGTATTTGACTGCCTGACTGACTGCCTGACTGACTGACTGACTGACTGACTGATGGATGTATTGACTGACTGACTGACTGATGGATGTATTTGACTGACTGACTGACTGATGTATTGACTGACTGACTGACTGATGTATTGACTGACTGACTGACTGATGTATTGACTGACTGACTGACTGATGTATTGACTGACTGATGGATGTATTTGACTGACTGACTGACTGATGGATGTATTTGACTGACTGACTGACTGATGGATGTATTTGACTGCCTGACTGACTGCCTGACTGACTGACTGATGTATTGACTGACTGCATGATGGATGTATTTGACTGACTGACTGATGTATTGATTGACTGACTGACTGATGGATATATTTGACTGACTGACTGATGTATTGACTGACTGACTGATGTATTGACTGACTGACTGATGTATTTTACTGACTGATGTATTTTACTGACTGATGTATTGACTGACTGACTGACTGATGTATTGACTGACTGACTGATGTATTTGATTGACTGACTGACTGATGTATTGACTGACTGACTGATGTATTTGATTGACTGACTGACTGATGGATGTATTTGACTGACTGACTGATGTATTGATTGACTGACTGATTGATGGATATATTTGACTGACTGACTGATGTATTGACTGACTGACTGATGTATTGACTGACTGACTGATGTATTTTACTGACTGACTGACTGATGGATGTATTTGACTTACTGACTGATGGATGTATTTGACTGACTGACTGACTGATGGATGTATTTGACTGACTGACTGACTGATGGATGTATTTGACTGCCTGACTGACTGCCTGACTGACTGACTGATGTATTGACTGACTGCATGATGGATGTATTTGACTGACTGACTGATGTATTGATTGACTGACTGACTGATGGATATATTTGACTGACTGACTGATGTATTGACTGACTGACTGATGTATTGACTGACTGACTGATGTATTTTACTGACTGATGTATTTTACTGACTGATGTATTGACTGACTGACTGACTGATGTATTGACTGACTGACTGATGTATTTGATTGACTGACTGACTGATGTATTGACTGACTGACTGATGTATTTGATTGACTGACTGACTGATGGATGTATTTGACTGACTGACTGATGTATTGATTGACTGACTGATTGATGGATATATTTGACTGACTGACTGATGTATTGACTGACTGACTGATGTATTGACTGACTGACTGATGTATTTTACTGACTGACTGACTGATGGATGTATTTGACTTACTGACTGATGTATTGACTGACTGACTGATGTATTGACTGACTGACTGATGTATTTGATTGACTGACTGACTGATGGATGTATTTGACTGACTGACTGATGTATTGATTGACTGACTGATTGATGGATATATTTGACTGACTGACTGATGTATTGACTGACTGACTGATGTATTGACTGACTGACTGATGTATTTTACTGACTGACTGACTGATGGATGTATTTGACTTACTGACTGATGTATTGACTGACTGACTGATGTATTGACTGAATGACTGATGTATTTTACTGACTGATGTATTTTACTGACTGACTGATTGATGTATGTATTGTCAGCTGATGCGAGACCAGCTGCAGCAGGAGGAGCAGCGGGAGCGGCAACTGCAGCAGAATGCGGCGCTGCAGTACATGCAACAGCAGCGTATGTCTGTCCCAGCACCCAGCCCTGCCATCAACGCACCACAACACTGCCAGAGCATGCAGGTGCCTGTGGAGGTCCTCAAGGTAAGACCGAGAGATAGAGAGTAGGTGTGTGTGTGTCCTCAGGGATTGCGCACAATCAGTCAACACCCACATCAGTCAACACCCACATCAGAGGGAGGCGGGGTTGAAGTGAGGGAAGGAGTCAGGTGTGAAAAGGGAAGTATAGTTTGATCTGCAGCAGCAGAAAGGTGATTGATTAGAAGTACAGTGCACTAAGGGGGAGATGAAGAGAGAGAGAGGGTATAGAGAAGGGAAAAGCAACAATGGAAATGGAGGATAAAGAATGGTGACGGAGAGTATTCACATCCCTTAACTTTTCATGGACTCATTCTGTGTGCAATAATGATGTTTAAGATGATCTCTGTACTCCACACGTACCCCACAGTTATCTGTAAGGTCCCTCATTCCAGCACTGAATTTCAAACAGATTCAACCACCAAAACCAGAGAGATTTTCCAATGCCTCACAAAGAAGGGTACCTATTAGTAGATGGGTAAAAATAAAAAGCAGACATTGAATACCCCTTTGAGCATGGTGAAGTTATTAATTACACTTTGGATGGTGTATCAATACACCCAGTCACTACAAAGGTACAGCCTTCCTTCCTAACTCAGTTTCCGGAGAGAGAGGAAACCACTTAGGGATTTCACCATGAGGCCATGCTTATAATTGTTAAGGACTGGGGAGTTTTTCAGGATAAAAAGTTAACAGAATGGAGCTAAGCACTGGCAAAATCCTAGAGGAAAACCTGATTTAGTCTGCTTTCCAACAGACACTGGGAGATTAATTCACCCTTCACCAAAACAATAACCCAAAACACAAGACCAAATCTAAACTGGAGTTGCTTACCAAGAAGGCAGTGAATGTTCCTCAGTGGCCAGGTTCCAGTTTTGACTTAAATCTGCTTGAAATGACAATCAGTCAATTTGAATCCCACTTTGTAACACAACAAAATGTGGAAAAAGTCAAGGGGTGTGAATACTTTCTGAAGGCACTGTAGGTGAAAAAGAGAAAACATACTGGAGATGATAGAGAAAGGGTAGAGATTCAGGCAGAGAAAGAGAGGGGGATTTAGGAGAAGGGGTAATCCACTCACGTGTTGCTGAGGGTCAGCCAGCCTCACTGAGCTCCTCCTGGGTGCAGTGGAGGTGGTCAGGGCTGGATCACTTCTGCTAGGTGGACTGGACTAGAAAGTGGAAACAGCAAAGACCGAGAAGGAAACGGAGAGGGAAAGAAATACAGAGATAAAGAGACCGAGAAGGAAACGGAGAGGGAAAGAAATACAGAGATAAAGAGACTGAGAAGGAAACGGAGAGGGAAAGAAATACAGAGATAAAGAGACTGAGAAGGAAACGGAGAGGGAAAGAAATACAGAGATAAAGAGACTGAGAAGGAAACGGAGAGGGAAAGAAATACAGAGATAAAGAGACTGAGAAGGAAACGGAGAGGGAAAGAAATACAGAGATAAAGAGACTGAGAATAAAATGCGATGGAACAGCAACAAGGTAGGGTGACAGAGAATCAGTCTTCATCATGACATGGCACTGTGTGTGTGTGTGTGTGTGTGTGTGTGTGTGTGTGTGTGTGTGTGGTGTGTGACCGACAGAAGTAAGATACTGTACTGACAGCAGGAGATAAAGGTTATCTGACATTTTGTCTGATTCCACAGATGACAGTGAATGTTCGTATCAGTGTGTGTGAGGAGAGTACATTCTGTCTTTCTCTCAGTCTCTTTGTCATTTGTCAGTATCTCTGTTTCTTCTCTGTGTTGTGGGTTCATACTGTGTGTGTGTGTAATTTTCAGGGGAGGCGACGGTGGGTGAATTAGAATTATACATACATGTAGAAGTTAACTTCCTCCAAGTAGTGAGGAAGTCTCTGCTCTATATCTTCACCTCTGTACTGTTGACAACTGTTGGTCGAAAACCTATATCAGTCTTCCTGTCATTCCTTTCACTTAGTGCATGTGAAGTTTATTTGTTCTGACAGAGACATGAGTTATGACAAATAGATCTGACTGCTGTTACTGTTTTGTCCCTGTGGGCCCATAGCAATGTGTCACTGACAGTTTTTCTACTGTAAATAAACAGACCCACACTTACTCACGGGCATGCACACACACAGTAAGTGTGTACCATACTGTACTCTACCTTACTCTACTCTAACCTGCCCTATTCTACTCTACTCTAACCTGTCCTACTCTATTCTACTCTACCCTATTCTACTCTACTCTACCCTATTCTAGTCTACACTACCCTATTCTACTCGACCCTACCCTATTCTACTCTACCATACTCTGTTCTACTCTACCCTACCCTACTCTACCCTACCCTACTCTACCCTATTCTACTCTACCCATATTCTACCCTACCATACTCTGTTCTACTCTACCCTAGTCTACTCTACATATTCTACCCTACTCTACCATACTCTATTCTACTCGACCCTATTCTACTCTACCCTACCCTATTCTACTCTACTCTACCATACTCTGTTCTACTCTACCCTATTCTACTCTACCCTATTCTACCCTATCATACTCTGTTCTACTCTACCCTAGTCTACTCTACATATTCTACCATACTCTACCATACTCTATTCTACTCTACCCTATTCTACTATACCATACTCTATTCTACTCTACCCTACCATACTCTTTTCTACTCTACCCTATTCTACTCTGCCCTATTCAATTCTACCATACTCTGCCATACTCTACCATGCTCTATTCTACTAAACTCTACCCTATTCTACTTTACCCTACACTATTCTACCCTACCTTATTCTACTCTACCCTGTTCTACTCTGCCCTATTCTATTCTACTCTACCATACTCTACCATGCTCTATTCTACTAAACTCTACCCTATTCTACTCTACCCTACTCTATTCTACCCTACCTTATTCGACTCTACTCTAGCCTATTCTACTCTACCATATTCTACCCTACTCTACAATATTCTATTCTACCCTATTCTGCTCTACCATACTCTATTCTACTATACCCTACCCTATTCTACTCTACCCTATTCTACCATACTCTATTCTACTCTACCCTACTCTACCATACTCTATTCTACTCTACCATATTCTACTCTACCCTATTCTACTCTACCCTATTCTACCATACTCTATTCTACTCTACCCGATTCTACCATACTCTATTCTACTCTACCCTATTCTACTCTACCCTATTCAACCATGCTCTATTCTACTCTACCATACTATACTTTACTCTACCATACTCTATTCTACTCTACCCTACTCTACTCTACCCTACTCTACCCTATTCTACCCTATTGTACTCTACCCTATTCTACTCTACCCTACTCTATTCTACTCTACCCTACTTTACTCTACTCTACCCTATTCTACTCTACCCTATTCTACTCTACCCTACTCTATTCTATTCTTCCCTACTTTACTCTCTCCTACTTTAATCAACCTTATTCTACTCTATCCTACTCTATTCTACTCTACCCTACTTTACACTATTCTACTCTACCCCATTCTACTCTACCCTACTCTATTCTACTCTACCCTACTTTACTCTACTCTACCCTATTCTACTCTACCCTATTCTACCCTATTCTACTCTACCCTACTCTATTCTACTCTACCCTATTCTGCTGTACCCTATTCTACCCTATTCTACTCTACCCTATTCTACTCTACCCTATTCAACCATACTCTATTCTACTCTACCATACTATACTTTACTCTACCATACTCTATTCTACTCTACCCTACTCTACTCTACCCTATTCTACTCTACCCTATTCTACTCTACCCTATTCTACTCTACCCTACTCTATTCTACTCTACCCTACTTTATTCTACTCTACCCTATTCTACTCTACCCTACTCTATTCTACTCTACCCTACTTTATTCTACTCTACCCTATTCTACTCTACCCTACTCTATTCTATTCTACCCTACTTTACTCTCTTCTACTCTAATCTACCCTATTCTACTCTACCCTATTCTACTCTACCCTACTCTATTCTATTCTTCCCTACTTTACTCTCTCCTACTTTAATCAACCCTATTCTACTCTATCCTACTCTATTCTACTCTACCCTACTTTACACTATTCTACTCTACTCTATTCTACTCTACCCCATTCTACTCTACCCTACTCTATTCTACTCTACCCTACTTTACTCTACTCTACCCTATTCTACTCTACCCTATTCTACCCTATTCTACTCTACCCTACTCTATTCTATTCTACCCTACTTTACTCTCTTCTACTCTAATCTACCCTACTCTACTCTACCCTTCTCTATTCTACTCTACCCTACTTTACTCTATTCTACTCTACCCTATTCTACTCTACCCAATTCTACTCTACCCCATTCTACCATACTCTATTCTACTCTACCATACTATAATTTACTCTACCATACTCTATTCTACTCTACCCTATTCTACCCTATTCTACTCCACCCTACTCTATTCTACTCTACCCTATTTTACTCTGCTCTACCCTATTCTACTCCACCCTACTCTATTCTATTCTACCCTACTTTACTCTATTCTACTCTACCCTATTCTACTCTATCCTACTCTATTCTACTCTACCCTACTTTACTCTATCCTACTCTACTCTACCCTACTCTATTCTACTCTACCCTACTTTACTCTATTCTACTCTACCCTATTCTACTCTACCCTATTATACTCTACTCTATTCTACTCTACTCTATTATACTATACTCTACCACACTCTGCTCTATTATACTATACTCTACCACACTCTACTCTACCATATTCTATTCTACCCCATTCTACTCTACCATACTCTACTCTATTACTACCCTCTATTACTACCCCCTATTACTACCCCCCATTACTACCCCCTATTACTACCCCCTATTACTACCCCCTATTACTACCCCCTATTACTACCCCCTATTACTACCCCCTATTACTACCCTCTATTACTACCCCCTATTACTACCCCCTATTACTACCCCCTATTACTACCCCCTATTACTACCCTCTATTACTACCCCCTATTACTACCCTCTATTACTACCCCCTATAACTACCCTCTATTACTACCCCCTATAACTACCCTCTATTACTACCCCCTATTACTACCCCCTGTTACTCCCTGGTCAGGCCTGGGGACTACAGGCTTTACTACGGCTCTACTGTAGGGTTACAGAAACAATGTTGGGGTTCCATACACAACAAACTGTTGTGGTATTGTGGCTCATACCAATGGACAACAAGCTATTGTGGCTCATACTAATGGACAACAAACTATTGTGGCTCATACTAATGGACAACAAACTATTGTGGCTCATACTAATGGGCAATGGACAACCAGCACGCAATGGTAAATGAAGCTGTTGACATAGTTCAGAGAGAATTCAGTAATGTATGTCTGATATGATGAGCAGTTTGTCTGATTATGATGTCAACTGTGTTTAACTCTTGGTGTGGTGTGTTACTTGCGTGTGTTCAGGTGCAGACTCACCTGGAGAACCCTACAGACTACCACATTCGCCAGTCCCAGAGACAACAGGTGAAGGAGTACCTCTCCACCACCTACGCCACCAAGCAGGTACCTCACAGTCTGCCTCTTTCTCTCTGTCTCCATCTGTCTTGGTCTCTCTCCCTCCATCTCTTTCTTCAACACACTCTCTCTCTCTCCTCTCTGTGCAGACAGTACATGCAGTAACAGGGGTGGTCCAACCATCCCCTCCCCCCACTCTGGCCCCCCCGGGGGCCTCTTCCTCGGCCCCCCCTCCTCTCCACTCCCCCCGGCTCCGTACAGAGCAGCTCATCACAGGAAACAGCGCCCCTAACAGCCCCATGGCCATGCTCAACATCGGCTCCAGCCACGAGAACGAGGTACACGAGGTACTTACACACACACTTGCACACATACAATCCATACACACCCTCACACTCTCACACAGCAAATACACACACTCACACACAGCAAATACACACACTCACACACAGCAAATACACACACTCGCACACAGCAAATACACACACTCGCACACAGCAAATACACACACTCGCACACAGCAAATACACACACTCACACACAGCAAATACACACACTCACACACAGCAAATACACACACTCACACACAGCAAATACACACACTCACACACAGCAAATACACACACTCACACACAGCAAATACACACAGGGATCTCCAATGATTCTGGAGGGCTACTGGGTTGGAGACTTCAGGAATGCATACAGTTCATGAACACACAGATGCAAACGACTTATGCACACAATCACAACACAGATATACTCTCTCACACTCAACACAAACACACATGTTTGCACACACCGTTGTACTAAAGCTCATGTCTAGACAAACATAAAAGCCCGTCTCAGCTGTGATAATCTGTGAGAAAGTGATGTTCTGTAATTCACTGTATTTCTGAGGGGGCTGACCTGACCTCAACAAGACATAAATCATGGACACATTCCCTTGGTCCAAAAAGCCTAGAACGTGTGGGATTGAACATATAACCCTGCAATATCTCCTATACAACTTGATTACCAGGCTGTATAAAGAGAGGATTTAGGGATTACATTATATTATATTCACAGTTTATGAAGGCATCATTATGACAGCATTGCACCTTATTGTGATGGATTGCAACCTACCATCGTGTGTGTGTGTGTGTGTGTGTGTGTGTGTGTGTGTGTGTGTGCGCGCAAAGACCAGCTATTTATCTCGGTGGCATCCACAGACCCAGGGCCAGCTCTATAAAAGTGTTGTACAGCAGTGTGCACCCAAAGGTCACTGTGTTAGCTAACTGAGGCAAACTAGCTCTGATTATCATTGCACTTTAAATGCTCCATTATGGCCTCGCTAAAGTAATTACAGCTTAACGCATGACAGGGGGATAACACACACTGTAACGCCCTTTGAACCCCACAGACTTTGGTCCACACACACACACACTGGCGTAGCAACACATATAACTTAACTTCACCAGCATCTTCTACAGACCTGAGCAGACCAGCAACTGTAGAGGTCAGAAGTGCATCACTCAACTACAACGGACCAACAACAGAACAGTTAGTTAACCTCAACTAGCCTCAGCCTCAAGTCAGTTAACAGAACAGTTAGTTAACCTCAACTAGCCTCAGCCTCAAGTCAGTTAACAGAACAGTTAGTCAACTAGCATTCCGTATGTTGCAGTCCAGCCAAGGTGCATACTGTGCATTAAAGAAGCTTACTGTACAAGGTGCATACTGTGCATTAAAGAAGCTTACTGTACAAGGTGCATACTGTGCATTAAAGAAGCTTACTGTACAAGGTGCATACTGTGCATTAAAGAAGCTTACTGTACAAAGTGCATACTGTGCATCGAAGAAGCTTACTGTACAAGGTGCATACTGTGCATTGAAGAAGCTTACTGTACAAGGTGCATACTGTGCATTGAAGAAGCTTTCGGTACAAGGTGCATACTGTGCATTAAAGAAGCTTTCAGTACAAGGTGCATACTGTGCATTAAAGAAGCTTACTGTACAAGGTGCATACTGTGCATTAAAGAAGCTTTCGGTACAAGGTGCATACTGTGCATTAAAGAAGCTTACTGTACAAGGTGCATACTGTGCATTAAAGAAGCTTACTGTACAAGGTGCATACTGTGCATTAAAGAAGCTTACTGTACAAGGTGCATACTGTGCATTAAAGAAGCTTACTGTACAAGGTGCAAGAGATGGTCAATAAAAAGTTAATGATAACTTTTCACGTAATTCATTTTAACAACCTTTTTCCAGAGAGCTGGCTCACACTTCAGTGTTAATGCATTGCATATTATATAGGGTACTTCATTCACCACCAGTGTGTAGCACATCTGCAAGAAACGTATGGCATGATAATGAAGTTGATATACTCAGTTTGCACAACATGGCTGCCTTGGTCTGTCTGTATATGATTTGGCATCACTGATCTTAGTGTACTTGAATGTATAACTATTTAAACAGTTTTCCCCTCCTTGTTCTTGGCACAGATGGATGAGGTCATCGATGACATCATCAGCATGCAGTCGAGCTATGATGACATCCAGCAGTACATTGACCCTGTTCAGATGTCCAACACAGTAAGTATTACACCATACAGTCAACCTGGGTGGGATTGTCAAGGTTTGAACACTTCTGAACTGGGTTGAAATGACTATTCAAGGGATTATGTGGGTTAGGTGGGTTAGGTGGGTTATGTGGATGTGTGTTGAGATGAATAGATTCGACTAATATACTGAAGAAAAATATAAACGCAACATGCAACCATTTCAACGATTTGAGTTACAGCTCATATAAGGAAATCAGTCAACTGAAATGAATAAATTAGGCCCTAATCTATGGATTTCACATGACTGGTCAGGTGTGCAGGGAGGGGAGGGCATAGACCCACCCACTTGGCAGCCAGGCCCTACCAATCAGAATGAGTTATTCCCCACAAAAGGGCTTTATTACAGACAGAAATACTCCTTAATTTCATCAGCTGTCCGGGTGGCTGGTCTCAGACGATCCCACAGGTGAAGAAACCAGAAGTGGAGGTCCTGGGCTACCATGGTTACACGTGATCTGCGGTTGTGAGGCCGTTTGGACGTACCGCCAAATTCCCTAAAATGACATTGGAGAACGCTTTTGGTAGAGAAATGAACATGACATTTTCTGGCAACAGCTCTGGTGGACATTCCTGCAGTCAGCATCTCAAAGTCAGCATCTCAGCATCAGCATCTCAAAACTTAAGACATCAATGGCATTGTGGTGTGTGACAAAACTGTACATTTTAGAGTGACCTTTTATTTTCCCCAGTACAAGTCATCATGCAGTTTAATCAGCTTCTTTTTTGTGTCTTTTTTGTTGTGATTTTTACCCCCTTTTCCGTGGTGTCCAATTGTTAGTAGTTACTATCTTGTCTCATCGCTACAACTTCCGTACGGGCCCGGGAGAGACGAAGGTCGAAAGCCATGTGTCCTCCGAAACACAACCCAACCATGCCGCACTGCTTCTTAACACAGCGCGCATCCAACCTGGAAGCCAGCCGCACCAATGTGTCGGAGGAAACACTGTACACCTGGCGACCTTGGTTAGCGCGCACTGCGCCAGGCCCGCCACAGGAGTCGCTGGTGCGCGATGAGACAAGGATATCCCTGCCGGACGATTGTGTGTCGCCCCACTGACCTCCCGGTCGCGGCTGGCTGTGTCAGAGCCTGGGCGCGAACCCAGAGTCTCTGGTGGCGCAGCGCATTAGATCACTGCGCCACCCGGGAGGCCCTTAATCAGCTTCTTAATATGCCACACCTATCAGGTAGATGGATTCTCTTGGTAAAGGAGAACTGCTCACTAACAGGGATGTTTTATTTCAGCTCATGGGACAAACACTTTACATGCTGCGTTTATATTTTTGTTCAGTATAGTTTATGATCAGTCTTCCAGTGGGCTATTTTAGGTTTGTTCCCTCTCTGCCCTTTACGTACTCTTCTTGACGTTCCTCTACCCATTTCTCACCACTTCCTGCCTCTCCCGTGTCCTTTCTCACCCCTCGCTCACCCCTCTCTGTCCCTATCTACCTCTCTCACCCCTCGCTCACCCCTCTCTGTCCCTATCTACCTCTCTCACCCCTCTCTGTCCCTATCTACCTCTCTCACCCCTCTCTCACCCCTCTCTGTCCCTATCTAACTCTCTCACCCCTCGCTCACCCCTCTCTGTCCCTATCTACCTCTCTCACCCCTCTCTCACCCCTCTCTGTCCATATCTACCTCTCTCACCCCTCTCTCACCCCTCTCTGTCCCTATCTACCTCTCTCACCCCTCTCTGTCCCTATCTACCTCTCTCACCCCTCTCTCACCCCTCTCTGTCCCTATCTACCTCTCTCACCCCTCTCTCACCCCTCTCTGTCCCTATCTACCTCTCTCACCCCTGTCTTACCCCTCTCTGTTCTATTTTGGTCCCAGTCCACCCCTCCCTGTGTGAGTTAATGGGGTGATTATGCAGACTCTTCAGTACTAAGGCTGTGACTGGGCTCTGAGGGAGAAAGAGACTCGTTGTTCCGTCTATCAGAATCCCTCCATCTTAAGCTACAGACTCTTTTGTATGTTTGTGTCCTATTTGAGAACTACTGTTGTTGTCATTACTGTTGCATTTAGCTTCCCAAACGTCAAAATGGCCGATATTTGATGTTGGTGGGGGGGCAGTGGGCCTGTGTTTTTTTGTTACTCAGAGTTTAATGAATAACTGCTGATCTATATTGGCTTCAATTAGCTGTCTGGTGCTGCTGCCTTCCCACCCCAGGGGAACCCTTCAGTTGTTTTAAAGGACTTGATTTTAAATGATTGATGTGAAGTGCTGCAGTTTTGAAAGAGAGAGGAAGAGGGGCATTCCTAGCCCTAAAAAAGTCTGTGGTCTGAGAGCGTCTTTCTTCGAGCAGAAGCACAGAGCTCTGTGTTTAAAAGGAATGGCTCCGAATTAACAATTAAACCACCGCTAGTTAGAGTACAACTTGTTTACAAGGCATTTGGAAAGGGAGGAAGAGGGAAGGAGAGGTGGGGAAGGAGGGAGGAGGGGAATGGGGGATGTGGGAAAAACAGGCTGAAAGTCCAGTTAGGGGAAAGTTCATTGTGTAGAAGAGAGGTAGAAGAGAGAGGGATTTGGTGAGATTGGTTAGTCTCTGAGGAGGGCTGGAGCGAGTCAGTGAGTCAGTGTGAGAGAGTAAGAGGGAGAGTGCACGGACCCAGAGAAGGAAGAAAGGATGAAGGAGATGAATAAGACGTATGCCATCGTGGAGGTGATAGATGGGGAACAGATCCAACTGGTAAGAGGTCTGCGCTCTGGTTTGTGTGTGTGTCTGTGTGTATGCGTGCATTTGTGTGTGTGGTTGGGAAATATGTATATATGTGTATTTGTTCAACCAGCTTGGTCAGTAGTGAGGCATTAGAGTTAGGAGAGTTATGCCCCCCTCCCTCATGACCCCTCTCTGGATTGGCTGGGGCTGGGGCAGGGCGGGTCATCTCTAACTCCCAGCCTTGAGTCTCTGATTAGGGGATGAGTCTAGTCCTCAGGCCCCTGGGACTGGTGCTGCAGGCTGGAGGCTGGAAGGAAGCAGCACTTTGATATGGGAGCGGTTGAGCTGAGCTCTATCGCTGTGGGCAAACTTCCAGTGAGGGACACGCTCAGCCATTAGAGAGAGAACTGCATGGGACATTAACTGTCTGGCATGACAGCGTAAAGGTCACTGCTGGCTTCTCCCCTGTCTCCCTGCTCTATCCCGTGTGGGTGGGTGTGTGGAATAGAAGGGCATTCACTGGGTTTATCTCTTGGTGTTCTTGGCTCTTGATCACTCAGTGTTGTGTTGGGTGTGTGTGATTACATAATATTCAATATCATAGTCATTGATTAGATTTAGCTGTTTGGCAATTGATTGCCTATCCAGGAGCTAAACTGAGCAGTGTGATTTGCATGCTGGGACAGTGGTATTAAGTGTCTCTATGCATAGATTCAGCCCTCTGTATGGAGTATTGATGGTGAGGGAGATCAGGTATTCCCATCGCATTGCTACAAGTTTGCACCAGATGTGCAGCAAATCAGCGAAAAAATATGTGCTTGTTTTTTTTTGTTCGGTTGACTTAATATGCAGACCTCTAAACAGTTATGCTGTTCTCTCAGTCTCTGTCAAGGTCCCTGTGCTCTGCTGAGACGTTTAGAATGAGATCCCTCAGGACTAATGTTAGTTACCTTACAAATCTTCTCTCTGCTTTTGGAGGTTCTTTCCTCGTTAACTTTCCTTAAACACTGAGTTTTCCCCTTAATGAATGAATTTCCTCTGCTAATCTGTGAGCAGGATTATCATGGTAAACTCCCTGGAATCTGTGGAATCTGGGAGTTTAAGGAAAGCTTGGGAACGCCACTGAGAGAATACCAGGCATGACTGACCTGCGAGAGTGAGAGTTTGTTTAAAATGGACGGTATTGGGTCATGCTGATTGTGTGTAGGATGGGAGACAGTCACAGAGAGGGGAGAGGAAGGGACAAGGAGAGGAGAGGGTTACACCTAACTCTTAACTTCATGTCCCAGATTTAAAATAAAGGAGAGGAAGACCCTACTGAAGATGCCATTTCCTTTTGATCAGTGTACTGTAGATCTGTTTGCTTGATGAGTGACCAGAGGTCTCCGTCCACAGCAGTCTGTTTTGAACCTGTGGTTTAACTGTGTGAGTGAGACCTGGCTGCTCGTCAGTCGTCTCAGTGATAAGGGATCTATCTACCTGTTATCCGTCAAGCCTCATTAGTATTGCAAAGGAGATCTTCAGCCACATCCTCTTGTGTAAAATTCAAAGTGTTTCTTTATTACTGGAAGATTCATCATCAAATCCCTTATCAGGGTGCTTGACTAGAAGTAGCCCATAGAGCCTGCTACGTAACAGCTAAACAACCTCTACACAACCTCTACAGAGGAGACCGCTAGTCTTCCAAACAGAGGCTGGGTTAGAGATATGGTCAGAGAATAAAGCTATAGAGATAAGAAGAGAGATGGACCGATAGTCAATAAATGTGTGTCTGTCAGAGCAGAGGCAGTTAGAGGCAGTAGTTTCCAGGTGTGATATTGGCCTGTTATCTTCTGCTATCTGCTCTTTACAGACACTAAACATGTAACACACTGTGTGTTTATTAAGTTCCCTCAGGCTCAGAGGACTAACCAGGGTTACGCACAATATGATGCCATACAACTCCCAGGAGACACTGACTTCACCATTCTGTCTTTAAATTGTCTCCCTCTGTCAAGGGGCTTTATTGGCCTGGGAAACAGATGTTAACGTTGCCAAAGCAAGAGAAATGGATAATAAACAACAGTGAAATAAACAATCAAAAATCAACAGCAAACATTACACTCCAGTTCCAAAGGAATAGAGACATTTCAAATGTCATGTTATGGCTGTATACAGTGTTGTAATGATGTGGAAATACTTAAAGCACATGTTATGGCTGTATACAGTGTTGTAATGATGTGGAAATACTTAAAGCACATGTTATGTCTGTATACAGTGTTGTAACAATGTGGAAATACTTAAAGCACATGTTATGGCTGTATACAGTGTTGTAATGATGTGGAAATACTTAAAGCACATGTTATGTCTGTATACAGTGTTGTAATGATGTGGAAATACTTAAAGCACATGTTATGTCTGTATACAGTGTTGTAATGATGTGGAAATACTTAAAGCACATGTTATGGCTGTATACAGTGTTGTAATGATGTGGAAATACTTAAAGCACATGTTATGTCTGTATACAGTGTTGTAATGATGTGGAAATACTTAAAGCACATGTTATGTCTGTATACAGTGTTGTAATGATGTGGAAATACTTAAAGCACATGTTATGTCTGTATACAGTGTTGTAATGATGTGGAAATACTTAAAGCACATGTTATGTCTGTATACAGTGTTGTAACAATGTGGAAATACTTAAAGCACATGTTATGTCTGTATACAGTGTTGTAATGATGTGGAAATACTTAAAGCACATGTTATGGCTGTATACAGTGTTGTAATGATGTGGAAATACTTAAAGCACATGTTATGTCTGTATACAGTGTTGTAATGATGTGGAAATACTTAAAGCACATGTTATGTCTGTATACAGTGTTGTAACAATGTGGAAATACTTAAAGCACATGTTATGTCTGTATACAGTGTTGTAATGATGTGGAAATACTTAAAGCACATGTTATGTCTGTATACAGTGTTGTAATGATGTGGAAATACTTAAAGCACATGTTATGTCTGTATACAGTGTTGTAACAATGTGCAAATACTTAAAGCACAAAATGGAAAATAAATCAACATTTACAATGGTGTTTGTTCTTCACTGGTTGCCATTTTCTTGTGGCAACCGTTCACAAATATTGCTGCTGTGATGGTATTTCACCCAATAGATATGGGAGTTTATTCAAATTGGATTTGTTTTCATGTTCTTTGTGGGTCTGTGTAATCTGAGGGAAATATGTTACTCTCAGTCTCACTCTCTCTGTCTCTCTCTGTCTCTCTCTTTCTCAATCAATTAATTGAGGGTGATCTCAGGAAACAGTGTTTATGAAATAAAAATGTGTTCCTAGGTTGTGTTTCGTGCATGGTTTCCTGAATTTTGTTGTGTATCAGGCTATCAAACAACCGCAAGGGCTTAACGTGGGCTCTAAACTGCCCTGAAAATAGAGTGGCTTGTAAGAATAGTTTATTTAACTATCATTTCCCCATCTAAAGGATGTGTGTCACGTTCTGACCTTTATTTCCTTTGTTTTGTATTTATTTAGTATGGTCAGGGCGTGAGTTGGGTGGGCAGTCTATGTTTGTTTTTCTATGTTTGGTTTCTGTTTCGGCCTAGTATGGTTCTCAATCAGAGGCAGGTGTCGTTAGTTGTCTGATTGAGAATCATACTTAGGTAGCCTGGGTTTCACTGTTGGTTTGTGGGTGTTTGTTTCCGTGGGTGTGTTTGTCGCCACATGGTACTGTTTCGGTTTTTGTAGATTACACGTTATTGTTTATTGTTTTTGTTTGAGTGTTCATTTTGTCTTTATTAAAATATCGTCATGAACACTTACCACGCTGCATCTTGGTCCGATCCTTACTCCTCTTCAGATGAAGAGGAGATCTGCAATTACAGAAACACCCACCAGGCAGCGTGGTAACAGGCAGCAGCAGCAGCAGGAGAGGCAGCGATACTTGGAGAAATGGACTTGGGAGGAGATTTTGGACGGCAAAGGACCCTGGGAACAGCCAGGGGAATATCACCGCCCCAAAGCAGAGTTGGAGGCAGCGAAAGCAGAGAGGCGGCATTATGAGGAGCTAGCACGGCAGAGCGGCTGGAAGCCCGAGAGGCAGCCCCAAAAATGTATTGGGGCGGTGGCACACAGGGAGTGTGGCGAAGGCAGCTAGGAGACCTGCGCCAACTTCCCATGCTTACCGGAGAGCGAGAGGGACCTGGCAGGCGTTATGCTGTGTTATGCTGTGGAGCGCATGGTGTCCCTGCTGCGGGTGCATAGCCCGGTGCAGTACATTCCAGCTCCTCGTATCGGCCGGGCTAGACTGGGCATCGAGCCAGGTGCCATGAAGCCGGCTCTACGCATCTGGTCTCCAGTGCGTCTCCTTGGGCCGGCGTGCATGGCACCAGCCTTACGCATGGTGTCCCTGGTTCGCCAGCACAGCCCCGTGCGGGCTATTCCACCTCGCCGCACTGGCCTGGCTACCGGGAGCATTCAGCCAGGTAAGGTTGGGCAGGCTCGGTGCTCAAGAGCTCCAGTGCGCCTGCACGGTCCGGTCTACCCAGTGCCACCTCCACACTCCAGCCCTCCGGTGGCAGCCCCCCGCACCAGGCTGTCTCTCCGTTTTCTGCCTACAGGTGTTCCCGCCTGTCCAGCGCCGCCAGAGTCTCCCGTCTGTCCAGAGCCGCCAGAGTCTCCCGTCTGTCCTGAGCCGCCAGAGTCTCCCGTCTGTCCTGAGCCGCCAGAGTCTCCCGTCTGTCCTGAGCCGCCAGAGTCTCCCGTCTGTCCTGAGCCGCCAGAGTCTCCCGTCTGTCCTGAGCCGCCAGAGTCTCCCGTCTGTCCTGAGCCGCCAGAGTCTCCCGTCTGTCCTGAGCCGCCAGAGTCTCCCGTCTGTCCTGAGCTGCCAGTCAGCCAGGAGCTGCCAGAGCCGCCAGCCAGCCAGGCGATGCCAGAGTTGCCCTTCACTCCGGAGCTGCCGGAGTTTCCCGCCTGTCCGGTGCTGCCGGAGTTTCCCGCCTGTCCGGCGCTGCCGGAATCTCTCGTCCATTCGGGACCCATTTCTAGGGTCCCCAGTCCGAGGGTCGCCGTGTTTAAGAGGCCACAGAGGCGGGCAATGAGGCGGAGAAAAACTGTGGTAAAGTGGGGTTCACGTCCCGCGCCAGAGCCGCCACCGCGGACAGACACCCACCCAGACCCTCTAGGTTCCGGTTTTGCGTCCGGAGTCCGCACCTTTGGTGGGGGGGGGGTGTACTGTCACGTTCTGACCCTTATTTCTTTTGTTTTGTAATGATTTAGTATGGTCAGGGCGTGAGTTGGGGTGGGCAGTCTATGTTTGTTTTTCTATGTTTGGTTTCTGTTTCGGCCTAGTATGGTTCTCAATCAGAGGCAGGTGTCGTTAGTTGTCTCTGATTGAGAATCATACTTAGGTAGCCTGGGTTTCACTGTTGGTTTGTGGGTGTTTGTTTCCGTGGGTGTGTTAGTCGCCACATGGTACTGTTTCGGTTTTTGTAGATTACATGTTATCGTTTATTGTTTTTGTTTGAGTGTTCATTTTGTCTTTATTAAAATATCGTCATGAACACTTCCCACGCTGCATCTTGGTCCGATCCTTACTCCTCTTCAGACGAAGAGGAGATCTGCCATTACAATGTGCTTGGTGTCGTTGTTGGAACCCATTCTTCATTGAACTTGATAGGAGAGTAAGTGACCAGTCACTTGTATGAGATTAAGTGAAGATACTTCATCTGAAGGATTAGCATGCAATAACCCCTGTTTAACCCTTCAATCTCTTCTTTCTCATGGATTCTAATCTCACAAAGAGAGTGACCCGAATGACCAATCCTCTGTGTTATTGATATTTTTGAGTGAATGTAGGTTACGCGATGCTCATTCTGATGTGTGTTCCCTCCTCAGCTCCCTCTGTCCAGCAGTCACCTGGACGTGTACACAGGCCCTGGGATGACCGGTCAATCCATTGCCATGACCAGCAACTCCTGCCCTGCCAACCTGGCCATCAAACGAGAGCTGACGGGTAGGACCAATCACAGCCGCAGGCACAGCCATGGCAACCAATCAGAGACAAGCTTAGACACACAGCAAACACACAGCTCTCAGAGAAATAGCAACCAATCAGAGATAGACCTGCAAGCCAAAATGGTTTCCTACCAGTTTTCCCGCCTGGTTTCCGAGGTCTCAATCAGATGCTGAGTAAACCAGGATATAAGAGGAGGCTGGTGGAAGGAGCTATAGGAGGACAGGCTCATTGTAATGGCTGGAATGGAATGAATGCAACGATATCAAACACATGGGAACCACATGTTTTACTCCATGCCATTATAATAGGCCCGTCCTTTTACAGCTCCTCCCACCAGCCTCCTCTGCAGGGTCGATTTTTCTCAAAACGACCGGTTCATTGAACGTCATTTCTACTGTGATGGAATTCAATTAATAATTGAAGCAATGTAGTTCCTCATTGACAGTTATTGTGAAGGCCAGCCTGTGAGTTACATCAATCAGCTCAGGTTTCCTTTAGGAATGTTTCTCAGGACATACCGTCTCATAGGGACGTACATACCGTCTCATAGGGACGTACATACCGTCTCATAGGGACGTACATACCGTCTCATAGGGACGTACATACCGTCTCATAGGGACGTACATACCGTCTCATAGGGACGTACATACCGTCTCATAGGGACGTACATACCGTCTCATAGGGACGTACATACCGTCTCATAGGGACGTACATACCGTCTCAGAGGGACGTACATACCGTCTCATAGGGACGTACACACCGTCTCATAGGGACGTACACACCGTCTCATAGGGACGTACATACCATCTCTGAGGGACGTACATACCGTCTCATAGGGACGTACATACCGTCTCATAGGGACGTACATACCGTCTCATAGGGACGTACATACCGTCTCATAGGGACGTACATACCGTCTCATAGGGACGTACATACCGTCTCATAGGGACGTACACACCGTCTCATAGGGACGTACATACCGTCTCTGAGGGACGTACATACCGTCTCTGAGGGACGTACATACCGTCTCTGAGGGACGTACATACCGTCTCTGAGGGACGTACATACCGTCTCTGAGGGACGTACATACCGTCTCTGAGGGACGTACATACCGTCTCATAGGGACGTACATACCGTCTCATAGGGACGTACATACCGTCTCATAGGGACGTACATACCGTCTCATAGGGACGTACATACCGTCTCATAGGGACGTACATACCGTCTCATAGGGACGTACATACCGTCTCTAGGTTTTTTTTGGCAGCTGATAGTAGTTAGTGTTGATGAGTTGTGTGAGGACAGTGTTAGTTCATTGCTTGTTGTTTTTGTCAAGATGCAGAAGCCCGTGCGATGGCCAAGGAGAGACAGAAGAAAGACAACCACAACCTGAGTGAGTTTATTCTGCCCTTCCCCCTTTCCCTTTCCCTTGCTCTCTCTCTCTGTCTCTCTCTCTGTCTCTCTCTGTCTCTCTCTGTCTCTCTCTGTCTCTCTGTGTCTCTCTGTGTTCCTCTATATCTCTCCCTCTCTCTCTCTCTCACCCTCTCTCTGTCTCTCTCCCTCCCCCTCTCTCTCTGTCTCTCTCGCTCTCTCTCTCGCTCTCTCTCTCGGTCTCTCTAGCTCTCTCTCTCGGTCTCTCTGTGTCTCTCTCTCTCTCTCTCTGTCTCTCTCTCTCTCTCTCTCCCTCTGTCTCTCGCTCCCTCTGTCTCTCGCTCCCTCTGTCTCTCTCTCTCTGTCTCCCTTGCAAAAACACAACTTTTTACAATCTCTCTCTGTTTAAAGTACACCTCTATCTCTCTCTCTCTGTTTAAAGTACACCTCTATCTCTCTCTCTCTCAATTTAAAGTACACCTCTATCTCTTTCCCTCTCTCTTTCACACACACACACACACACACACACACACACGCTGTGGTAATTCAGCTGATACAGGGCAACCCACAGGTGGATGTTTAACCCACACTTTCTGCTGCTCTGACACTAAAGTCTAATTGCCTGTCACACTAGTTTTTTATGTGTAGTGCCTGTGTTAAATCAAATCAAATCAAAATTGTATTTGTCATATATGCTGAATACAACAGGTGTAGACGTTACAGTGAAATGCTTACTTACAAGCCCTTAACCAACAATGCAGTTTTAAGAACATCAAAGAGCAGCAGTAAAATAACAATAGCGATGCTATATACAGGGGGTACTGGTACACAGTCAATGTGGGGGGGTACAGGTCAATGTGCGGGGGTACAGAGTCAATGTGCGGGGGTACAGAGTCAGTGTGCGGGGGTACAGAGTCGGTGTGCGGGGGTACAGGTCAATGTGCGGGGGTACAGGTCAATGTGCGGGGGTACAGGTCAATGTGCGGGGGTACAGGTCAATGTGCGGGGGTACAGGTCAATGTGCGGGGGTACAGGTCAATGTGCGGGGGTACAGAGTCAATGTGCGGGGGTACAGAGTCAATGTGCGGGGGTACAGGTCAATGTGCGGGGGTACAGGTCAATGTGCGGGGGTACAGAGTCAATGTGCGGGGGTACAGAGTCAGTGTGCGGGGGTACAGAGTCAGTGTGCGGGGGTACAGGTCAATGTGCGGGGGTACAGAGTCAGTGTGCGGGGGTACAGAGTCAGTGTGCGGGGGTACAGGTCAATGTGCGGGGGTACAGAGTCAGTGTGCGGGGGTACAGGTCAATGTGCGGGGGTACAGAGTCAGTGTGCGGGGGTACAGGTCAATGTGCGGGGGTACAGAGTCAGTGTGCGGGGGTACACAGTCAATGTGCGGGGGTACAGGTCAATGTGCGGGGGTACAGGTCAATGTGCGGGGGTACAGAGTCAATGTGCGGGGGTACAGAGTCAGTGTGCGGGGGTACAGGTCAATGTGCGGGGGTACAGAGTCAGTGTGCGGGGGTACAGGTCAATGTGCGGGGGTACAGAGTCAGTGTGCGGGGGTACACAGTCAATGTGCGGGGGTACAGGTCAATGTGCGGGGGTACAGGTCAATGTGCGGGGGTACAGGTCAATGTGCGAGGGTACAGGTCAAAGTGCAGGGGTACAGGTCAATGTGCGGGGGTACAGGTCAATGTGCGAGGGTACAGGTCAATGTGCGGGGGTACAGGTCAATGTGCGGGGGTACAGAGTCAATGTGCGGGGGTACACAGTCAATGTGGGGGGGTACAGGTCAATGTGCGGGGGTACAGGTCAATGTGCGGGGGTAAAGAGTCAATGTGCGGGGGTACAGGTCAATGTGCGGGGGTACAGGTCAATGTGCGGGGGTACAGAGTCAATGTGCGGGGGTACAGAGTCAGTGTGCGGGGGTACAGAGTCAGTGTGCGGGGGTACAGGTCAATGTGCGGGGGTACAGAGTCAGTGTGCGGGGGTACAGAGTCAGTGTGCGGGGGTACAGGTCAATGTGCGGGGGTACAGAGTCAGTGTGCGGGGGTACAGGTCAATGTGCGGGGGTACAGAGTCAGTGTGCGGGGGTACAGGTCAATGTGCGGGGGTACAGAGTCAGTGTGCGGGGGTACACAGTCAATGTGCGGGGGTACAGGTCAATGTGCGGGGGTACAGGTCAATGTGCGGGGGTACAGAGTCAATGTGCGGGGGTACAGAGTCAGTGTGCGGGGGTACAGGTCAATGTGCGGGGGTACAGAGTCAGTGTGCGGGGGTACAGGTCAATGTGCGGGGGTACAGAGTCAGTGTGCGGGGGTACACAGTCAATGTGCGGGGGTACAGGTCAATGTGCGGGGGTACAGGTCAATGTGCGGGGGTACAGGTCAATGTGCGAGGGTACAGGTCAAAGTGCAGGGGTACAGGTCAATGTGCGGGGGTACAGGTCAATGTGCGAGGGTACAGGTCAATGTGCGGGGGTACAGGTCAATGTGCGGGGGTACAGAGTCAATGTGCGGGGGTACACAGTCAATGTGGGGGGGTACAGGTCAATGTGCGGGGGTACAGGTCAATGTGCGGGGGTACAGAGTCAGTGTGCGGGGGTACAGGTCAATGTGCGGGGGTACAGAGTCAGTGTGCGGGGGTACACAGTCAATGTGCGGGGGTACAGGTCAATGTGCGGGGGTACAGGTCAATGTGCGGGGGTACAGGTCAATGTGCGAGGGTACAGGTCAAAGTGCGGGGGTACAGGTCAATGTGCGGGGGTACAGGTCAATGTGCGAGGGTACAGGTCAAAGTGCGGGGGTACAGGTCAATGTGCGGGGGTACAGGTCAATGTGCGGGGGTACAGGTCAATGTGCGGGGGTACAGGGTCAATGTGCGGGGGTACAGAGTCAGTGTGCGGGGGTACAGAGTCAGTGTGCGGGGTACAGA